>NW_015374430.1:288283-504044 GCF_001272555.1 Dufourea novaeangliae | reverse complement strand
AAACAATAAATGGCGACACGTATATCGAGAGGTCTTGTATTTTTATATATATAAATATCTATGTAACGCTTTGGACGCGCCATAAACTCCCTCCCTTTCGATACGAAACGATAATATATAACTGTAAAATCCATGTGGAATATAAAAAATATTCTCTTGACGTTTCCTACCTAACTATATGAAACACTGCGCTAAGACTGTATACTTCGTTACGAAACGTATATATGCGTGTGTGTGTGTGTGTGTGTGTATGTCTCTCTGTTTTGTGTCACTTTTGTTTCCATTGCGTACGCCTGTACGCGTGTGTGTGTGAATGTGTACCAGCATTTTTCTATGTATTTCGATCGTCGTCGGTGTAATTCGGTATACATACTCCGTTTCGTCAGTCGTGTTTCTTTATGTATTTGCGTATTGTATTCTCCAAGTGTGTGTGTGTGTGGTACGTTCGCGTGTTTTGTTCTGTCAGCTTTACGTACGATCTTTCTGCTCGAGCATTACGAGAAAGAGTTACGTTCTAAATGGGGTGGTAGGGGGTGGGACAGCGCCGGACTAAGGGGGTAGATCTAAGGGCCCCGATCTAAGCCTTCCGTTTACGTCAAAAAATGAATGAAATTTTGTAGAAACAAATCGGATGAAAGTTGTTAGAATATAACGAAGCATTGTTATTTAATTTTATTTCGGATAAATTGCAATTTTGGAAGATTTTACGCCCCCCTCTTCTCAACCAAGGGGGCCCTCGAAGGTTTGATAGCCCTGGGCCACAAAAAATCTTAATCCGGGCCTGAGGTGGGTGGGGCGAGGGCGACTTGGGGTCCAGATTTCGACGTATACCTAACCGTAGCGCTTGTTCGCGTGGTGTTTTTTACGCGGGTGGTGGGGATGTGGGTGATTCGCACGGTTCAGAAATCCGCGGGATCCTCCGTTTCGATGAGATCTTCGCGAAACGGAGAAACGTCGGATCCTTCGTCGCACCTCTACCCGTACAAGGGTCGCTTAATTCTACGAAGAGATATGCCGCTTAACGAAACAGGGCTTGAAACAAGATGAGACATTGAGATAGGTGGGGGTGGACGATACGGACAGCGGGGAGAGAATGTAGAACAACGATTGGACTTTCGGCCCGATCGCGAAGGTACAAAGGTCGCTTAATCCTTATTAACGCGTGCTAAAAACGTTTACGTGTTTATACACTTGCATTGCATTCGACGAGTAATCACGAGAAAAATCGGTCTAGGGGGCGAGATTGGGGGAGAGAATGGGTGAAAACGTAATTGTGTTTCGTTTATGTTTACAGAGGAATGGTGGGTAAATGGGGTTGGTAGATACACCGTATAATACCCGATACATGGGGAAACTTAGCGTTTCTATTTCGCGGGAGTGGGACCACTACCTAAGAAATAAGCTTACGGCGGGCGGGCGGGATTCAAACGACACCCCGTGGCGTAAGGGTCCACGGTGCTCTATTCACACGCTTTAACTTCGCTCCTCTGTTTTACTTTACAAGATAATATAAGACTGGCTCTGTTTTCGCGATTAGACGCAGTGTTCAACGATTTGTTTGTTTTCGGGGATCTGGGGCGATGGAGGGGGTAACCAGGGGCCGACGAATCGCGAAATCGTCTAATTTGCATTTCAGTCGGTGTTCAGCCGTACGCACGTGTTACCCTCGTGATCGTTCCGAGACGGAATAGGGGACATACCGGGCGTTTGTTCCTCATGTCGACGAGCATTCGGGAGTGTTCGGTATAGTGTCTATTTGAACGGTTGATCCGATAAAGGATTCCGTCCCCGAACGATCGTCTTCGCGATTTCACACGGATTTCCTAATGGGTGTACGTGTTTCGTCGAGGACTCGACGAAGGTAAATAAAACGGTATTCACGGGTAGATGGGGGCTAGAGTAATCGTGTCGTAATCGCAGCATTCAAGTGGCTTTTTTTGTTTTTTTTTTTTCCTTTGTACGTGTGTGTATGTGTGTGTTTCCTGTGTGTGTACTCGTGTGATTCAGTTTTACAGAAAGTGATGCATACGTCTACGCGGTATGTACAAGGTCGTTTTTCTAAACCGACGCTCGGCAAACACCGCGTCGGTGTTTGCGCGATTTATGCCCAAAAAATTAGATTTACGGTTAATTAAAACGGTGGTATCGCGCCCTACCGCCGTGCCGAAAGCAGCGCGTGGGAACGGTTAGTCTCACCGTGTATATATATACACTTTATTTCACCTAAAACGACACGAGAAAAACGAACGGAATGTCAACGGAACTCTCTACTCGTGTTCGTTAAACTCGCACGTGTCGCTGGGCAACAAGTCCACTTCGTTCGAACCCCTCGTACAGGAACGACGAGAAAATTAGGGAAAGGGAAACAAGATTGCGCGACGTCGGGCCCAGAATCTTTCCCAAAATGTTCGATCGAACAGGCATACGAGATGTTTTACGAGGCTTGACGGAACCGATACGATCGTTCGATCTTCCGGCGAACGTTCCGGGCCCGTTCCGAAGAGCCTCAGAACCAGAAATACGAGAACGAAAGAGGACATAGATGACGACGGAATGATCGTGGAATGACCAAGGTGGTGCCATTAAGAACGAACGATCGAAGGTCGTTTCCGTTTGATGTCCTACTTGAAATTTTGAACCGGCGCACACGCTTCTTCTAGGGAATGGGGGGGGGGGGATTAACGGAGTCGTAGAAAAAATGTATAAAACGCCGACGAAACTGACCGATAGAAGCCACGATTTCTCGCGGTAGATTTTCCCCAGCAGAAATCTGAACAGCGGAAATACGCTGATTAAACGTTCCTTTGCTGTTAACGGGAGAAGTAAGTACTTACTTGGGAGGAAGAAACTCGAACGACCGGTAAGAAAGCATTGAGCTCACGGAAGAAAGTAACGACGAAATAGGGAGAGGTGGTGTTTGTGAACAAAAAACTTGAGAATAGAATCTACGATGAAAAGCAACGAGATACAAAAGACTTACGGAATTGCACTTGGATTGGGTCTCGAGGATACGACGGTAACGAATCGCGTCCGGTAAATGACAAACGACATCGACGATGGTAAGTACTATACGTTGATTAACCTAATTAACAAATGCACGATTTTATGTTCGCGTGCGGGCGCACAAATTTGTTTCATTGGATCGAATAATAAGGTCAATGTACCTATTTCTAATCGTGTAAGAGCTCTGCTGTCGCAGAAATTGATTTTTATTATTTATTTATGTAACAATGTCGACGAAAAAATCTTGTTAGATATAAAATTTAAACGTCCCTTTATGATTAAATTTAAAAATACTAAACTAGTTTAAATACTTTTTTGCATAACTACTTTATTATTTAACTTTTTACAGTAAATAAAAATAAAAATGAATAGAATGAAACAGGGACATTGACCTTATTTCGGTGCGCGCACAATTTCTCTGTATTGGATCGACTAATATTTCTGTGCGCGCGTGTCTGCGCCTCTTCGCGAACGTATGCCCGTCGAAATTCGCACGGATATTCGCTCCACTAACAATAATATACCAAAATAGCGGTAGTAATAATAGTACTCGTGTGACGGCAGAGCAATGACGAATAATCGTAGTAATGATATGCGATAATAAATGAAAAAAAAAAGAGTAATAATATAACTATTAGCGATAGCAACGGTATCGATCGTAAATAATCTGTATAGCAATAATAATAATAAGAATAATAATAATAATGACGATCGTAACCAGCAATTAAATACGAGTAACTAAAATCAACGAGTCTCGTCGTTATCGGATCGGCGACGAGGCACTGGGCGAGTGAACTCGAACCCCTCGTCGCTCCACAGAGGATTAATCGTCGTAATTAAAAAAAAAAAACGGTCCAGCTAATTAAGTATGCCCTATCACGACCGATCTTTGGTCGACCGCCGACGACGCAGAGAGCCAAACGAAGGAAACGTTTCGAACGGAGGTGGGGACCGTTCGAACGATCGTGGGTGAAGGAAAGCTATACACACGGGGTTTTTCTCGGATTGCGATACGGATCCAGAACGTCCGAAAATAGAAGAACAGAGGACAGGTGGGCCCTCCCGTTCTGGGAACCGATACAAGTTTCGCGTCATCTTCGCCGATCCGACGAAAATGATCACTAATTGTTTTTTTATCGCGCAAAAGAGCACTCGACTAATTCTTGGGGGAAACTCAGGGTGCACCTCGCCTCGTATGGCCTTTCTCGTATTTTCTCATCGTCTGTCTCGAGAACACGTTAGTGTCGTCGGGAGGGGTCCTCCACCCGCGTATTTTCTAAATTGATTTCGAGCCGGGCGTTCCTCACCGCGCTGCTTCCCGGCGATCATCATCGTCATCAACGTGTTATACACAATATTGTAAAACCTCGCCGTTCCCCATTTCATTTTGTTTTGTTTTTTTTTTTCATTTTTTTTCTTGTTAAGAGCATATAAAAAGTCGTGTGGCACATTGACGGTTGGAATGTTATCATTGTTTCATTTAAATTTATAATAAGAATCATAATAATTAATAATAGTAGTAATATAGTACTTCTTTGCTTGTTATTAATAATATTCTTTTATGTATTGTTTAATAATAATAATAATTAATAATATATATAATATGTATATATATATATATACCTTTTTTTGTTTATTATATAGTAGTTTGTTTCCTCTGCACTTATCGTTTATATATTCATGTGCTGACTGCTGGGTTTTGATTTGAGGGGACACTCGCCCGGTCCGCGGTTCGCGATCGGCTCTCTCGCGCCGCGCCGTATGCAGCCATCCTCGATCATTCCACCATTTTCCCACCCCGATCGGTCGACAGTGTTCGTTCGATCATTGGCCGTCGAGTCATGGGACAACGACGACGATTACGACGGTGGACGAGAGCGAGAAACCGTCGACGGCCGACGGCGAGGAGGCGGGCGACACGCGCGGAAACACCGGGCGATCCGTTTTGTGTGTGTTTATTATTATTATTATTTTTTTTAAATGTTATTTTTGTTTTGTTTGCATTGCTCTTCGTGGCATCTGCATTTTCGCGTTGATCACTGCTGGATAATGTGAAATGTAGAGATTATTTATTTTTTGTTTGTTTGTTAAGTAGCTGCACTATGTCGTGTGGGCTGACGGCACGGGCGAACGATCGTCGAACGATCGTCGCTGACGTTCGTCCAGCCACAGACAGAGACACAGAGAGAGAGAGATGTCTATTGTTACTGCTTGTGTGTTGGTTGTTGTTGCCGGTTGTATTTACAGTGGACTCTAGCTATATTGCCACTGGACATATTGCCACGCGAGGCATTTCCCCTTCACACGTACCTTCGAGCGTACCGGCGCATCAGCACGATTTAGTTTTTACGCAGGCGCTGAGGCTATGACGATAGAACTTAGCATGGAGGGGGCTCTGAACTTCATTGCCATTTTACTCCCCTACAGTCCCGACCATGGCAATATAGTTAGAGTCTACCGTATTTTGTTCCACGTGGCCCCGGGTGAGTATGCAACCCGTGGCGCACGCGCGGGATTGCGATCGGACGTTTCTCGACGCTACCGACCGAACGATCATATCCGACGATCACGAAATCGATTCTCGATCTCGCGTATCGGGGGCAAACGGTGACCGTGTTCCTCGTTTCTGAGGTACATAGACGGTGGTATTCGCGTAGCGTCCGTCGCGAACGCGTGTCCCGCGATATAACTGCAAGGAGACGACTGGTATCGGGAGGCTGCAATATTGTTGTAGCTGTACTGTAGAAAGCAGACTGCGTGTACTGTTATTATTACTTCTGGTATATATTTCGTTTAGCTGAGTGTCACTGAGTGTGCGTGTGTGGTCGGAAATTGATTTTTTTTTTTTTTTTTTTTTTTTTTTTTTTTTTTCGTTTTTGTTATTTTTGGTTCAAAGAGCGTTAATGCCATAGGTTGTCCGGAGGGGTTGATTTGCTCGTGTGGATGGACGACGATATTTATCTGTTCAGATGGGATTTAAACTGTTTGGTGCGGAGGAATTCGGGCCCTAAGGGTGGGAACTTTTCAAGATTATCCGATTAGGATTCGGTTTAGTATTTCTTCTTTCTTTCTTTCTTTTTTTTTCCCTTAATTACCTCTTTCGTTTGCGATCCGGTTACTCGAAACACGAAGAAACGCTGCGGCCCGTATCGAAACGAAACTGCTGGCCTCGGGGCCTCGTCGATGGGTGATCGTCGTCGAAATGATATGTAAAATGAAAAACAACTGTGGAGCACACGGCGAGCTTCTCGGCGGAGTGTTCTCTATCGTATACGTTGACGCGCGTCGCTCGGACGTCGCGCGTGTCTTTTGATTAATTTCACCGGCGGCTTCAGCGTACTTGGTCCGTAACTAGTTGGTCGTACCTTGAATTTCCGGTGCGTGCGTTCCAGAGTGATTTCGGTGTATAGACACGGGATTTTGATTGAAGCACCGAGCCGCCCACCGTTCGAGGGGCCCGTTAACGAGCCGATTTCACCGATCGTTTCGGAACGCGACGCGAAATGTGCTTCTAATTACGATAATTACACGACGAGGATCGGATCGATGGTTCGTCGTCGTCGCGGGGATCAGTGGGCACGCGTGCCTCCTTGTTCCCTCAGCTACGAGAAACACAAAAAGGAAACATGGAATATTCGTTGATCGGTTAGTCTTTCGAAACGACGCGATCGCTCGGCTCTCTGTCCCTCGACACTTTCCGCGTACGATGGTGTTTAATCTGTAATTGACGCAAAATCACCCCCTGCGACGAGGCCAGGCTTGCGCAGCGACGGTATTAGAAAAAAAAAAAAACGAAAAGAAATGAAACAATACGAATATACAAACAACTAAAGCGCCAAACTACGAGTACTACCGGTGCTAACTACGTAGTACCAGCGCCATATCTTTCTTTCATCTTTTTCTTTCTTTACCTAATCCCTACTAGTCGAAATGTCTAGGCATAAAGCCAGCAACGTTCGAGATAACCAAACGCCTCCGATCTGGGCCGCCGAGCCCTCGCGAAAGTGAGATCCGCGACCGACAACGATCATTCGTCGTCATCCCCTCTTTGCCGCAAACAAGACGCACCTACGTGTTCGCTCCCTTAAACCTCGAAATAGGAACATGAAAGTAATTTCGATTCGCGTATGGAACAAGAAGTAATTGTACTTTAAAGAATACAGACTCTTTTCGATTATTGTCCTGAACACGGGTCCGCGACGGGACAATGATCGTATTATATATATATATATATATATATACGCTTTCTTTCTCGACGAACTTTTCACCCGTTCACACACTAGCAGCGTTATTTTCCGTTTCACATTCGCGACCGAATTATCTAGCGCGACAAACATGATAAAATTTAACGGTAAACCAATTACAATAGTTAGCCAGTCGGACGACGTCGGTGGAATCGCGTAACGATATAAAATATTTTTATAAAAGTTCAATCAAGAATCCCGAGATAGCCTCTAGAAAATCGTTCCACCGAACAGCCACCCGACCGATCGTGTACGTAGCTGTACGACCGTCTGCTGGTGTGTTCGCGGGCGGTTCGAAATCTTGCGCGAGAGAAATAATCGCTCGCTAACAGACCGTGCTCTCGAAAATACGTTGAACAAAACGGACGATCTCCCCTCCCCCGTAACAAGTTCGTTATCCCAGTTGTCGCGAGAAAGAGAAATAGTGGGGGATAGAGATAGAAAGAGAGCACTGCCAAAGAAGAAATCGCTGTCAGTCGCAATACGAGGAGAATCCGCGCTGGACTCGGCGATCGGCCGAGGATCGGAGGCGTCGTGCGCGATCGTGCGCTGGCTTACCCCCGTCATTTGTGGTTTCCCATTCTCGAAACATGCCGATTTTCATCGTCGTATATCTATCTACCTTATCTATTCTATCATCGTTCCATTCGCTCCCGTGAACCGAACGGCCAAGCGCAAGTGGCGGGCTCTGGCCGTCCGATTTACGACCGATTTTACGCGTTACAAGTATGTAATATATATAGATCGGTGTCGAGCCGGACGTCGAATCGACTGGTAGACTTGTATAAGTTTCTTTTTTTTTTTTTTTTAATCTTTCTTCTACTACATCTTCTTCTACTTTTCCCTCGCCCGTTTGAACACAATTCGGTATGTTCTATCGCGTCGTATACTTCGCGCGTATACGATCGTCATCGCGAAAGCGCGATCCCTCCGGTCAGAGGACGGCTTCCCTTGTTTCATTTGTTTGTTTTTTTTCTTTTCTTTTTAGAGTCATTGCATGACTAGAGCCCTACGAATTACAAGCTTACGTTAAAGCCAATTAGAAAGGTACCAAGTTCTCTCAAAACCGACCACGGAAGACGACCCTCGTCTCGGTGTCCACGTTGGTTTAGGGTGGATTGTTGCTTTTACAATCCCCCATCCTCTCACCGACTGTTTCTCGACCCTCGATCGATTGATCGATCGCGACGTTCCTCGACAAGATTTTTTCCGATCTTTCCCTCGAATTCACGGTCCGACGTTCTTAACCCTTGTGTAGACAACCAACATATTCACGGTTACTTAGCAATCGGAATACCCCTATTCTAACAGATTAGATAAACATAGATAATTTTACTTTCATACTTGTCCGAAACTCTTAGTTTTCCCTGCCTATAATATTCCAACTGCTATTTAAACAAGAGCATAAAAAATTGCGAAAGGAAATTTAGAAATGTATACCCGGTTGCCTACGCAAGGGTTAAACCGTTTTCGACTATCACGAACCAGATGTTACTGTAATTTTGTTATCTGTACAGAAAAGGTGTTGGTGCTAGAACTAGTTTTGAAAGAGACTTTTGATTATTTTGTTCTTTTTTTTTTTTTTTAATTTCGGAATAATTGTTCTAGGAGGACAACGATCCGAGATGTTCCGAGAAGGAACGCGCGAACGTTCGAGAATGGTCGGAAACGACGCGTCGTTTTTATATCGTCGAATCGACGTCGGCTTCTTGTTAGTGTGCATGTGTCTGTGTGTCTGTTTTTGTATGTATCGGTGGTGTGTGTGTGTGTGTGTAATTCTATGTGAACGACAGGCCAGCTCTTCGTTGATCACGAAAATCCCAACATTCGAGAATGCGTGAATTGAAAATAGAATTTAAAAAACGGTAACCTAGCGCGTAACAGTTCGTTTTTCTCCGTTTTCCATCGACGTTTAGTAACGTGTGTACGTTCGTGTTCCGTATCCGTGCATGTGTGTGTGTGTATAACGAGCGTAGAGGTGTGTGTTGTTCGTGTACAGTGTCGGTGTACCTAATTGCACTTATTCGACAAAAATGGAACGTAAAAATGAACGCAAGATGGCGGCCGCAAGATGGCCCTGGAACGTATACAGAGGTAATTCACTTTTTTTTCTTTCTTTCTTTTTTTATTTCTTTAAATTTAGTTTAAAGGGTCGCCCGACTGGTTTCCCCGTTCCTGTTCTCTTGTTCACACACGAAGTGTCACCAGCATTCGAACTAAACTTCCAGTTTACTGCCACGTAATTACCATACGTCGTTCGTTCTGTTGCGAGTCGTAAAAACGTAACGTCGAAACTTAGGCACAATTTGGAACTGTTTAGACCATTTTCTACACGACCCCACCCCCTCCCTTCCCCCCCCTGTTGGAGTTCGCGTGTTTTGCCCGTTCGAAGACCATGGTTGGCCGTCGATAAATTGAAACACGGTCGAAAACACACCGAATGAAATTTACCTGTTAATCAAATGAAATTGTTTCGATCAATGATTTCGCGTTCGAGCTTTCCCTGCCGATGATCGAACGACGGTTTTTGTTCGCGGTCGAGACGCGACGCGCGCTCAGACACCGGCTTCAGTTTTCAATAGGAACGAACCGAACGAAGCTTTCCTCGGCCGTGTACTCGAAAACGATAGGTGTATACGTATACTACGCGAAATGTTCCAATCGGCTGGACGGCCATCCAATTTCCTCTCGCGGACGAGACACGCGAACGGTCCCCTTTTTGCTCGAACCGTGCCAAACGTGACGATACTTTGTGAGGTAGCTGATATATTGAGCCGTTTCAGGGCCAATCGGACCAAATCTTTCAGTTTCTTTTGTTTTTTTTATTATTATCGAAAATCGACGCGGCCGAATGTACTCTCGATGCCGTGAGACAGAGAAAGAAATGATAAACGATGAATTGAAACGGTGCCAGGATCGAAACGGAAGTTTCGAAAATGATCGACGATTGCCGAAATTGTTGAATGTATGGTCTTGATTTCGAAAGTGGGAAAGTTATAAAGATTCTTTTGTTCCTCGAGAAAAAGGAATAGAAAATTCGTGAAATGATTAAAAGAATGATAAAAAGAAACGGGAATCTTTGGGCCCGACTTTTCAGAGCGATACCCGCCATCTTGGTCCCGTCTGACCACCGGTGTGGATAAACGCAAATCTTCGCGATCTCGCTATTCTCCCATATTTTGTTTCGCTTTTGTTTCGCTTGTTGGCTTTCAATTCGCTCTCTCTTTACTCGTCACTTTTTGTCTCCGCGCACCGTAATTACAATAGTACTTTTTTCATCGTTTCTTGTTTCTTCTCATTTATATCCGTAGTCTTATACATATACACTAGCTGGTTACAATAATTTGTGAAAAATATACATCAAAATTTTGTTACTTTTTACATCACAGATATTTTAATATAATATATCTTCTTTTTAATTCTTAAAGATTTCTTTTCCTCCCCGTTCCGTTTTCTTTTTCTTTCCCTTTTCGACCAATCCGTTTCTCGCCGGATCGTATCGGCGTATCGCCCGCGACATAGAGGGAGACGACCGGAAGTCCTCGGAACGGCTTTATATACTTTATATAAGTCACCATATATAAGCATATTGTATCAAATCCATAATAATACTCCATATATACTTTATATCATTACCAAGCCTCGAGAGTTACGGATTTCTTCGAAGCATCCCGGGATGAAATAAAATTTTCCCATCATTCTATCGAAGCCAATATCTTCTAATTTTTCTAAAAACTGCCTGATCACGCATCCCCCGGTCCCGTCGTCTCCCCCGGAATAAAGAAAAACCCGAAAAATCGTCGCTCCTCCGACAGTCGCGTACGCAACGTTATCTGCCCCTAACCTCCACTCGCGCGAGGCACCCTACGTTTCTTACCCTAACAATGAATTTCGTCATAAAAAATTTTTCTAAGAAATAAACTACGATAACCAATGGACAGTTCACTGCGATCACCGTTAAACTTTCGAATCACAGAACCGTTCTCCGATCGGTGCTCCCGAGGAACGTGTATCATTCGTATTCCTCTTTCTACGACGAAGATGCGGCAGACACGTGGACGCGACTGTGTCACTTGATTAAAAATAACAAAAAGGAAAAAAACATCATTTTAAACACGGCGCAGCCACGTTTAATCACGCCGTTAACGCCGATCGTCCCAATGGTTGTTGTTTTTTCACAATCCTAATGACGATTAGAAATTAAAATTAATTATATTATTTAAAAGACATGACGAAGACGAGACTCGTGTGAAATTTCCAACAGGAGTCGAAACTGTTTTCGTTCGACTCGGATTTGCATTCCCTCCCCTGTTTGTTTTTTTCCCCGTTTTTTCTTCGTGTCGCGGTTCCACGAGATTAATTACGCGAACAATCATCAATTGTGCGTTGAATCGACGAGTCGAGAGAAAAGGTTTCTTTTCCGCAAAAAAAAAAAAAAAAAAAAAACGGTCATGTCCGAGGATCCAGATCTTTTCCCAAACGAATAGAACACACGAGGCTCGTCCGATGGTGTATAGATCGTGACTTCCGGAGGAATCGACGCGTCGTGGATTACGTAACCACGGGGGACATGCGTTTGTATGTCGCGAGGAAAGGGGTCGACGGTGACGGGAACCGATTCCCGCGTTTTTTTTTATATCAGAGTAACGTGTAATCGAACATCGCGACGTATACCTTCGTAACCGTAATTGAATTAACGACAATCATAGTGTACGCACGTTTTACAATCATCCGCACGATAAATATTCATTTTTTCACATCTAACGATAAATCTTTCGTAAAAGGGGGTGTATATCAGGGAGAAGGGGAGGGGTGGTATTTCTTTCGTCTTGGGCAAGTGTGTTTGTGAAGTGGAACCTCGAGGAGGGGGGTGGATAGGGCAGGACATTTGGGGGTTCGATTAGAGGGGACGAGAATTGGGGGTGGTTTTTTTGGGGGGGTTGGGAGGCAGGAGAGAGGAGGAGGGCGGTGAGATTGAAACGAGTGTAAGAAATATCATACCTTTTCTTTCGTTTTGGTGTGGTGCCTGGTGAACGTTTAGAAAAAGGTATTATTATTATTATTATTCTTTTTTTTTTTTGTATGTTTGTTTGTTTCATTCGAGGTATCGAGTAGTTAAGGTCACACCGAACGATTTATAAGTTTGACGCGAAGCGGGGGTGGTCGGTTTTTCGTGAGCGTATAGAAAGGAAGGGGGGTGGGGGTAGAGGGGTGACTTAGAGCGGACATAGGGGTAGAAAGGAAGGTTTAAATTTACGTTTACACACAATCATGATTAGTGCTTGCTTTTCGCTTGTGTTCTTCTGCTTTTTCAGCTTGTTGTGTTATTTTATTTTAGGTTATTTTTTTTCGTTTTGTTTAAATGTTTCATTAACCCTAAGGAGACCTTAACGTTTACACTCAATAACTTGTGTTTCATGCTTTCCGCACGCGCTTCTCTGCATCACGGGTGTGCACGCCTGTTCGCCCGTGTGTGTGTGTGTGTGTTTTTTTTTTTTCGTTCTTTCTACGTTCGCCTTTTGAAAAAAGTTGTTCCGTTCCTCCTTAATTCACCGGTTTCTTTGCTTTACGTTTAGGGTAAATTTTAAGTTTAGTTCCAAAAAACACCGAGAGAGTAGCCTTTGCTTACACGATTTACGTTTTTTTGTTCGAGTAAGGTATAATTTTTTTTGCGTTAATAAGGAATTTTTGCGTATTTTTTTTTTTTTAAACACCGAACATACATGCCTTATACTTTATGTACAGCCTAGAGTCTTTCAGTCGTTACTTTACTTAAAGAGAGTCGTGAGATAAGTGCGTGGATTTATCCTTTCGTTTCCTTTGTCCTTGTTCCTTCCGATTTTTTTTTTTTCGTTCATTCTTTTCTACGACCAACCGTAAACGATCCTTCCTCGGCACTCTCGAGAAAGACGGAAAATCGTGACGGAACCCCCAAACGTCGAACGTCTCCCAACGTTTCCGACGCCCGTTCCGTTTTCGACGCGTGTCTCGACATTAAACGAACCATCATCATCATCATCATCATCGTCAACCTGCTTCGAATCCGCCTCCGTCGATTTCGTCTTGGTCCAACCGCCCTGCTCAGCTACTATCATCTAGCGAAACGACGAAATCGCCGTTTGCTTTTTCCTTCAACGTGTTCATCTAGTCAAGGATCTCCTGTCGAACGGAATTCTCTAATCGAAAATACGAGAAGAATACCTCGATAGTCGCGCGCATCTCATTGATAAACCTTGCGAGCAAAATTAGTCAAAAGAGGAGGGACTGGCGTTCTTCTTATGGTCGCTCAAACGGCGATTGAAACGATCGCGAAAACTCTCTTCCATATTTTATTTTAATTTCTTTTCTTTTTCTTCTATTCAACGATTCGATACGATCCTTCCAAATTAGAGAACACCCTAGAACTTGCTAAACGTCGTCGTCGTCGTCGAAACAATCGATAAAAGCTGTAGAAATTCGTTCGAACCTTTGACGGAAATCACGAGTAAAGTGTTTTTGTGGTGGCGTGTTCCGTGAAGTGAAACGTCTAAATTCCCTTGTGAACGCGATCGAGGCGGTTGATTTTGTTTTTTTTTTCTTTCTTTTTTTTGACTCGACAGGATCTCGTCTACCTTCGCTACGTACTTTGCTTTTGTCCTTTTCGTCGCCAAGAGGAAAACGTGCACGGTCGAGAAATACACAGCGATCGTAAAACGTAGAAAAGTTGAAAAAGAAAAAGAGAATTTCAATCGTTTTACTACCTAGCCCGCGGGGGACTCGGTGGAAAAGAAGTCAGATTTCGGGAATAGAGAAGTCTCTCGAGCATCGAATGTATGTGTATGCCTGTGTCCTATGTGTGTGTGTGTGTGTGTGTGTGTATGTATGTTTTCCTCGCGGAGAAACGGTGTACCTACGAATTCCGCCATGTTTTATTATTTTTTCTTTTTATTCGCTGCTTCCCTTTCTCTACGCGGTAGTAAAATTTGTGTTCGTATCAAAACGTGGGCGTAATTGTCGCGCGTAAGAAAATATTCAGCACTTCGGTAAAAGACAAAAACCGAGAGTCGAGAGCAAGCGCGCGTCTACACAGTTATCAATCCATTTACCCTCCCCACCCATCCCTCCCACCCCCTCAAAATTCCTTAGAAATATATGTGTCTGCTTCCTTTTGCCCTCCCTAGTCGTTCGTCGATTCGGTTCCCAGCGAGTTTCGCGGAGACCATTAGATCTTCGTCGATGAAGGATCGAAAATGAAACCTCGACGGTAGTGGAACGCGTTGCAATGGCTTTTGCTTCTCTCTATTGGTTCGGTATCGGTTGTCTCGTAATTTTGCGTTCGTAAAACGGGGGCGACGTAAAAATCGTGTCAATTTTGATTCTCTTCTCATCGACGAAGATACTCCCCCATCCCCCCTCCCACTCCCAGCTTCCATTCGTTTTTCCTAAGCAACATCGTTCTATCCTTCCTTACTCCCTTCATTTTTGTAACCCCTCTCGCGTGCGCGACCCGTTTGAGACGTGGGGACGCGTTTCTATCGAACGCCAGCCTCGAAATAACCGAGATTAGAGAAATATTGTCGCCTTATGAAAAAACGTCACCTATTACGCGCGCCAACAAAAGTCTTGGCCTCGTTCTCGTTTCGCATTTACGTTCGTAATGACCAAAAATATATGTATATATATATAATATATCATTCCTTATATAATTATGTTGCTCCTTACGAGTTAAGTAATGTTAATAGTGTAGGTAATAAGTTTGCATTCCTTTTTTTTTTTTTTGTTTAGGTAGTTTTACATCGATAGAGGAAAAAAATACGTTGTTGTTGTTTTTTTTTGTTGTTGTTGTTGTCGCGTCGGTATATTTTGTTTTCATTTTTGTCGTTCTCGTGTCCACGCACGGTTCAGAAAGAAATCGACATTATATGCATGTATAGGCGACCGACGTTTCCGCGCGCGTCAGTCGGCCGGGCAACCCTCGCGGAAATTGTTCATCGCGCGCTCCTACCCAACGCGTGTTCTCGGTTCGCTTTTTTTTTTTTTTCTCTTGGTTTCTCCTTACGGAAACGCGTGCACGCGCGGACATGGTCACGCGTTGCTCGATATCACGTGTTTTTTCCCCGTTTGAGTGTGTCTGTGTGTTTTTTGTTTTCTGTTCGCCTGGATATCGCCTTTGTGCGTGTGCACATTGGCTCTTCAGTGCATCCGAGGGTGGATCACAGGCGTCTGTATACGATTATACGTATATTTTTGTGTGTGTGCAGCGTCGAATTAAGGGAGGGGGGGCTATAGCCCTGGGCCCCATTTTCAAGGGGGGCCCCGATCTGAGCCTTCTGTTTATGTAAAAAATAATTGAATGATATTTTGTTTACTACCCTTCTGAAGTAATTAAAAATTGTATACTATATGTAGAAATAAATCGGATCGAAGTTGTTAAAATATAACAAAGCACTGTTCGTTATAACGAAGTGTTTGTTAGGATTAAATGATATTTAATTTTACATACAAAAAATTTCAGTTTTTCAAGATTTCTGTATTTTAATTGTATGGTGCATTACAAAAATTTTGTACCCCTCCCCCTGCTTTACAACCAAGGGGCCCCTCGAAGGTTTAATATCCCTGGGCCACATGAAAGCTTAATCCGCGCCTGTGTGTGTGTATATATAACGTGTTGGAAAGTGTGTCACCCCGGGTACACGGTTGCGTGTGTATGTTTCGTATACGCGTGTTACGAGTGAACGTTCGGTACAATTAAGATCGCATCTTGGCTTGTATGTATGCGTTTCTTGCCGTTTTTCATCGAATCGAAATATAGCCATAGTGTCGAAAAGGATTACCCGTACGGGCACGGTTCGACCGTCAACTGGGAACGGTGATAGGAACCGTGCGCCCGATACGGTACAACTGGTGGAATCGCAGTGGGTTCATGGGGTGGTTGATCGGTGTTTTTTGGGTATATACCCAAAAGGGTGTTTTGGGTATATAGGCGTCTGTACGCGTTTACTTCTTTTCATTTTTTGTTTTCCCTCGTTCTATTCGTTTACTCGTTCCTTCGTGCTCTTTAGTATTCTTTGCCTGTTATACACTGTTCCGAACGTCGCCACGGCGACGTTCAACGGGGGCCATATTCGAGATGTATCAGGGGGGCAGGGTTCAGGATATCCGGGGCTGTTACACCGTTTCGTGCCACGTTTTTTCGCGTTCCTTGTATCGTTTACTCGCCCCGCACGCTTACAACGGTCGAAGGTGCTTGCCGTTCCACGCCCCTCGCCTCCTTCGAAACGGTCGCGGTTCGCTTTCATAGCGAAACCGGCCAAGTGTCGTGTGTGGCCTCGATTTCCGGCTCTTTGTTCGTCCCGGCGACGAAATGGGGGTGGGGCGTAAATAAGAGGAAGAATAGAAGCCGAAATTCGGGAGGGGCTGACCATAGCGGTTACGATATCGGAACGAAGATAAGAGGAGAGGGCGGCGAGAGGGCAAACATCTCCGTGGTTCTCGGGGTCCCGTGGCGTGTACGAGGTCGACGCCGCGGTGCTGCGCGTGTGAAAAATGCCGTCTAGCATTGGGCGGGAATGGGCTTACCGTATACGGACCATTTCTCGCCGTATAAATTCTTTCCGTTTACTCTCTATTACTTTTACTGATCAACGATACCGACTTTTCTCTCTCTACTGGTCAACGGAGTCTTCCATACTGATCACGGGGCCGCGTTGCTCCGTCGCCGACTGCTGACTGTTGGTCTGCTCGCCGGTTCTGTTGCTCCCGGTGTTGTAGCCCCGCTGCAGTTGCACAACAAGCCCGCTAACAGCGGCGAACTCTTTCTGTTGCGGCTGCTGTTGCGTAGTCGGCTGTTGCTGCTGCTGCTGCTGCTGAGTCTTCTGGCTCGAATGATCTACTATAAGCTTACTATCACAGGCACTTTTTTTGTCAGTTGATACGGCGTAGAGTAAGTCCGGGTAGTGATTCAGCGGTGGCTGCTGCGTTTGCGACTGCTGAACGGTCAAAGTCTTTTTCTCGCGATCCTCTTGCCCGCCGCCGTTATGAACCTCGCGCTCCCTGCTGCTCCGATCGATCCTCGTGTCACGTCCACCGTCCTCGTCCCTGCTACCAGCTCTCGAGACAGGTGTCGGCGGTGATGTAAGACGATCGCTACCGTCGTCGTTACGACCACGTTCCGAGGGTGACGGGCTGAGATCGACGGTGGGCACGCGTTCCGGTCTATCCGGTAACGATCTTCCACCGGTGGACGATGGTCCCCTGTAACTTTCGTCCTCGCTGCTGTCCTGCGCGAGTCGCGGCACCGGTGTCCGCCTCGAATTACGACAGAGATGATCGATCAACGCTTTCCCGCCTCTCATCGCGTCCGGGAGCTGTTGCTGCGAGGACGATTGCTGCTGCGACTGACCCCTCGCCTCGGTCATCGCCGCTCTCTGGTCCCTTGGTATTCCTGTTTCGAGGCTAGACCTGATCAGACTGTCCAGAAAACTCCCGTTCGCCGCTGAACCGTCGTACAGGCTATCGGACACATCCCTCGATCCCTTCGCTGGCATCGGTGTGCCACGAGAGTTGTTTGACGTGCCAGGCGATTCTGTGGTCGTCGCTGACGACGACGACGACACACCGATCCCATCGCGATCCCTTTGCGGATTGTTGTGTTGTTGCTGCTGTTGCACCATCGCCGCCGCGCTTCTCTGTTGTTCCTGCAGCCCGCGCATCCGACTGGTCGCGAAATACTGTTCCGGCAGGATCGTCGGGACGTTCGGGGCGCCGGCGATGAACGGCGACGGCATGAACGGCGTCGGATTCCAAAAGTTGAACGGGGCGAACGGTAAATGCGGCATACCTTCCATGAACGGCGGCATCTTCAGTCCGTTCGGTCCCGTGATACCGGCCGGCGGTGTGAACGGTTTCTGCGGCTTCAGTTGCGGCTTCTTCTCGGCGGTTCCGGGTCGCATGTTCGCAGCCGCAGCTGCCGCGGCCGCGGCCGCTGTTTCTTTCGTTTTGTCGTCCGTCTGCTTCTGGTCCCTGAAACGGAATCAACGTCGAGAGTGTTCGAAAAGATATTTTAGGCTGTAATGTTCGGTCACGCATGTATTTGTATTTTTGGAGAAATGTATATTTGTTGCGTCGAGCGTTTTTCGTGTCGTAGACGGCCGTAAGTGTATTCGATCGCGGTCAGTCGATGCGTGATCGTACGCAATGAAATCGGACGCTTAGCGTTTAGCATTCTATCTTTTAACTTTTAATTATTTCCTTTCATATTACGGTGAAATATTGTTTTATTTATAGTCTAATAGTGCGTGGTTTTTATTATTGTTAGTATTAAGACCAAGAGAGTAGTAGATTGGACAAATATTTCCAATCGTGACAATAATCGAATATACAGGGTGTTAATTTTAACGCGAACACCTAAATTATTTCGGTTACAATTGAACGTCAGAAAAATATGACTAAATAGGATGTACATGGTTTTAAAGGCGTGGCATCTGATGGTGAATGACACCAAATTTAGTAACGTACCTCTTCCTCGGCCTCATGAGGTGTCGTTCCTTGACTTTGTACTCGAGGGTGGAGTGCGGAACTCCGTAATAGCTGCCCGCTCGATGCACGCTCATCTCGCCCCGTTGCACCGCCCGTACAGCCTCCACGAGGCTGTCCCGATCGTAGTTCCGGTATTTGCCGCGTTTAGGTCGCGTCCCTTTGCCGCCGGTCGCCGGTTTCGGTTTGTTCGCCTCCTGGGCCTGTTGTTGCGACTTCGACGCCTGCGTTTGCGCCTGTTGCGCGGCCGGCTGGGGCGGTGTGTATCGACCTCTCTTGAACGGGCTCGGTTCCGTCATCATCGTCTGTTGCGATTGCACCACACCGCCGCTCGGCTGACATCCGGCCATACCGGCCGTGGCCACCACCGGCTGGCCCTCTTGGAACTTGACGCTGATACTTTTCGCGATCACGTCCCGAAAGTTCACCGCCACCGTTTTCCCTACGAGCGAGTTGGTCGGGCTGCTGGTCCCGGAGAACGCCGGACTGGCCCGTTCCAGCAGTCCCGGACTGGACGCCGCGGTCGCGAAACCTTGGGCGAACGCGGCGGATGTCGGTTCGCCGTTCTTGCTGGAACAACCCGGTGTGCTGGCGGGCTTGTAGGACGGAATCTTTAGAATCGCTCTCCCCTGAGCGCTGTCGCTCGCCTCCTCCTCGATGTTCGGATTGAAGTCGTCGTTCGTCATCGGGCCCCGTTGTTGCGTCTGCGAGCTTGCCTGCTGGTGCTGCGAATGGGATTGTTGATGATGAAATTGCTGATGATGCGGCTGCGACTGGTCCCCGTTTACGCTCTTGTTTAGCCTCTTGTCCTCGCTCATCAGCCTCCTCATCACCTCTGGAATGCGATATTCTTGCGTCTCCAAACCTGCGTGACCGAGAAAACGTATTGTCCTCGTCTGTAAGGATTTTTCTTTCGAGGATCGTGTCGGGAACCGTAGGTTACAGAGTTTTCACGCGGCTAGATAGACACGTGATTTCGTCCAGTTCTTCGCGCCTACAAGCATTTGTCTTAATCCCGGATTAGCCCCTCGAGAACTGTTTAAGCTACTTAAACGAAGTTCCGTTTCAGAAGGTGGAGAAAATGTCACCGACCCGTCGACCGGGGCCTGGCTTCTATCGATTTTCGAAGACCTAGGCAGCTGGTAATACACTTTTCCACTTTCGTCTCGGCCCTTCGCCTAGACTAGTTGCCCAGTCAGCGAATGAAACGGTCTCTGTTGCGTCTATCGAAAGTAACCCAAATCCACCCCCACCCGTAGCTCCAATGGATGACAATATCTTCAATCGTATATATATTAACCCTCCTACAATGAATGCAGGGTCATTTCGAACCATCTGTATTTGTTGCCTTATTATTTCTAATTATATGTAAATGTATAGAAAATTTACAATAGAAATTCCACTAGGAGTCCTATTCGCCTTCCGAGGGTTCACCCCTTGCTTTATAACATCGAGCCACACACGTGATGACGATTTCAAACTGCATTTAATATAACATTCGTATAATTCGTTTTCCTTGAATCAAATTAAAATACTGGTTCCCTGGTATTAACGTTTAAAATTTAGGGATTCTAAATTAGAGTAAATGTTGCACTTGCCATAAGAATAGAATTCTTTTTGTATATGAGAAATTATGAACGATCAAGTAATTGTTGAGAGTGCAGTGAAACAAATGGTTGGGCAAGGGGTTAGTAGTCGATCGTCGCAAATATCAGGGAATCGCTCACCTTTGAACGGCGCCGCCGCTGCAAGCATCTTCTGTATGTACGGACCGATATTCGCGTGTTCGAGTCCCGGCCACTCAGTTCCCGTCTCTTGTCCCCGTTGAAGCAACGTTCGCAGGGAATCACGGCCGCCGCCCTCGAGGGCGGAGAATCTGACAAGATCTTCCAGGGACAACAACGGCTTCAGCAGAGCTTTCTCGACTTCTTTCTCCTCTTCGGCTCCGGACAGTTCCTTGTCGTCCACCTGTTAAGAATATTTCTTTCTAGCGTATTCGGCACACCCCTGACACGCGGGAAACGGAACATTAGATACGGATTCATATTGGCAACGATAATCCTCTCGAGGAAAGTCGTCCTGCGATCGATCTTCGTTCTACAAAAATTCAACAATTCTCGCTCTCTCTCTCTCTCTTGGTTTTGACGAAATTGTCTCTCTTGTGCTAGCGGGATTTCGTCGAGAGGCGTTCTACCGTGTTTGTATGCGTGTGTCTGTGTTGTAACGGTGTCGGTTGTCCATATGTAAGTAACTGCTTGATCGTCGGATGCGGAATGACCACAAGCGTCATGCAGGATTACGTCGGAAAAAGAACTGTTTGCAAAATAAGCGTTACGCAGAAAACGAACGTAAAGAAACGAAACAAAAAATACAGATCGATGACAGTTCGCCCGAAGTTGTGCCCGACGATTATTTCGTCTTTTCTATGGTTGCTAGCTTTCGCGTTAAAAAAAAAAAAAATATATGGAAAGAGAAAGGCAAGATCGAAAATTGAGAACCAGCTGGATAAAAATTGCTTTGCTCCCCGTACGAGTAAAAACAACCGGACGCTACACACCAACACTTACCTCGCAAAAACATTATTCAAAGTGACATGCATTCAAACCAAATGATCTACCAAAACTAAGCTACCTGCGCTTCACTCCTAACGACACCAGGCAGAAACACCATTAAACAGAAAATTAACGATCGAAGTAATCGCCCAGAGGATTAATTCTCTCAAAATCGTGCCAGCCAATTTTCCAATCAATTCTAAAACTGTGTATGCATCGGGGCTCTTATTTCAGAAATTAATCCTCGATAGGTTTCCAACGTGTTACGTTTTTGAGAAGCCACGTCACCCGCCAAGCATGCCTCGATTAACGTAAAACTCGCGTTCACGCGACTGCTTCGTTGTTGTAGGTATGTAAAAATAATTCATCGCGAAATCCTATCGTTCCCCTTGCTACCGAAAAACAAAAAAAAAATATATCGACAACTAGTGCTGAAGCACGGACCGTCTGTTATACAAAACACATCGAGGATACACAGTGTCGAGGTTTGAAAAAGCGTATTCGTGGCGACGAATAATCGAGGATCCACGTCGCGTCGCGGGATCCAGAGGACCACGGTCCAAGGGGAGGACTTCTCGCCCCCTCCTCTCGGCTCGAAACGATCGTCCCGAGAACTTACCTCGAGTCTTGCAACCTCGCCAAGACCGTGTGGCCGTGTGTTAAACTACAAATAGTGAGATAAAAAAAGTTAAACAGCCCATGCAAAAAAGACATTCGACACTACTTTTTAGCATCACGGCGACCGGTGAAGAATCGCGCGTGAACCGACACTTCGTCCCTTGACCAACAAAACAGCTCGGTTTTCCACTTACTTCACATTACTTTTCTATTTCCCCGTTCGTTTCTCTCGCGTGAAAACTGAACAATCGGTTGTCGAGCGACCACGAAAGTAAACGGAAAATTTTCGCCTCTTTCGACGGTTTCGAACGATCGGTCCACGCGAATCTCGACGATCACCGTGGCAGAGGTATGTTTTGGGGAAGCTCCATTCGTTCTTCCTAACCAAAAACACACTTGGAAACAAATGTTTTCGCGAATCGTCTCTATTAGTTTTAATTACAGAGTCCTTTCGATTATTGTCTGGCTTGTCCTACACGATTATTGTCCAGGCGTTATCCCCACCACTGGGGGGGGGTGTAGAAACTGTCAAGCAGATTGTTACCCCTCCGTTATTGTTGTCGAGGCTCGGGTTTCGGGCAAAAAACAAATTTACGAGGGTCCGAAGCATTTCTTCCTATAAGATTATTGTCCTAATCCAGACCGGAGTTTGGGACGATAATCGAGAGGAGTCTGCACACCCGTTTCATCGACCCTCCTCTATTCTCTGAGCTGTTTTCGTCTCTCTTTATTCGTTGTATGTGACTTTTGTATCAATCAAAATCGATCCTGTACCAATGGTGGTTCTCCTCTATCGTCAGCGTGATCTTTTCTCGTAACCGTTCCGATAATTTTCCGATCAACGACGACGGAACACGCGTATCGAAACTGAAATGAACCGTACGCACGTTGTCGATCGAATCTACCAATCGCGTACACAGCAAGAGACGGAAGTACCGGTGCCTATCCGGTAGCACGATTACTAGACAACGGTAGCTACCTATATCAATATCGTCACGCTAGTTCTCATCATCATCTCTATCCTCCCGTTTTCTCGCAACCTCACTCTCTCTCTCTCTCTCTCTCTCTATCTCTCATACTTCCACACTCATTCTCTCTCTCTCGTTTTCTCTTGTTCTGTCCCCAAAACCTACCTCATCCACTTGCGGGGGCGGAGTGGTCGCGGAGGCGTTTTGGGTCGTATTTGGTGGTGTTGTTGTTGTTGTAGTAGTAGTAGTGGTGGTGGTGGTGGTGATGGTGGTGGTGGTGGTGGTGGCTTGGGCGCCGGGCTCGTGAGGGTGTGAGTGGGTGCTTGTCAGGGACGCGTCCCTTTCGCGTTCCATCGCGAGCTTGTAGACCTTGTTCCGCAGGGTGCTGCGCGGTATCCCGTAGATCACGGCCGCCCTTCGTGTGCCGAGCTTGCCGCTCTGGATGTCCCTAAGGGCGGCTTGCAGCTCCTCCTCGGTGTAGGTCCTCCGGCCGCCCCCGGCACCCACCACGGGGACACCACCGACGCCTGTCGCCGCCGCCGTCACAGCCGCCACTGGCCCGGTCATACGCGGTTTCGCCCGATAACACGAACTAAAACATTCCACGTGCTTTGTCTGTTAAGGCTCTCAAAAAACCAACGCGATATACACGGGGAACCATGAATGATCGGTAGAGATACTCTGTTATTAACAGTTCGATACGTAACCCAGATCTAATCCCAGTGTCAGACTGTATTAAGTCAAAATTTTCAAATTTTAGAGGGGAGGAAATCGAAGGTAGAAAGATCTTGTAGCTTTGGGACCGTTCGGTAATATTTAAACGAGGAGTACTCGCTACTTTCGAACTACTGAATGTACTCAAGTCTCGATATATTAAATCCCCCATGTGATGGATTTTACACTGTTAGGCTTCAGATACTGTAATTTGTGCACTATTATATTAAAAACTAAAGAACTTAGAACGGAATAATTTTCACTATCAGAAAGAGTGGAAAATTTCATCCGGGGAATATGTAAAATGTAATTTTTTGAAAAAAGTGGACTTAATACACTCCGAGGTCCAAACATATTGTCAATTATACAAACTGACAAGTTAACGGTAATGGTTCAACATAGACGACGATCCAAATTCAGCAACCTTCTACACGTACACCAAATAATATCGACGGATATATTCAAAGTGACTACCGGAAGTTCAAGTGGAGCAAGTCACCGGTAAATTTGGTCGACCGCCAGGGAATATCGATACCCGTTCGTATTAAACCCGTCAACGTAACGACGAAGTTCGGTTATCCGTGGTACACTTTTACTGCTGAGGGGACTCACGTGCAGAAATGGTTGGTTCGGGAAACTTGCACCACGGTTTCCGTATCCACTAGCCACGTGGCCGTCCCGTACGGGCACGTGTTGTGCACGAGAACCGAATCGATCCACGGCACGACGGTGTGTCTCGTTAACTCTTTGATCACAGCCAGGCGAGCTGCGTTAAAACGAATTCCGCGATACGAAATTGGGGATCGACCACGGGCGAGAGTATTACGTAATTAAAGTTCTTCCAGAATTCGAATCGCGACCAGTTGGGAAAAGACGAATCGTTAGATTGGGTAGGATACGAACGTGTTTATTAATTTATTCGTACAGCTTGTCCCCTTGGAATTTAAAAATTCGAATCGTTCGGCATAAATGGGAATCGATCGGAGAACCGAAAGATACGTACACCGAGCGCACGACCGTTATCGGGTCCGTTTGTAATTCGTCTCGCTATTCGACGATAAGATTAACCGAAAGAATTCGCCTGACAAAGAACTACCCCCCTCTCGATCGGTGGTTTCGCAGGAACTGCTGCCCCCCCCCTATCGGGTTCATCGACCTATTCTCCGTAGCGCAGCGGAGACAATTTTTTAATCGTAGCTGTTCCACAGGGTGGTTGTCGACACCCCCTATCAGTCAGCAATCATAGGTACAGCTTTTATTCCCTGTCTCTCTTTCGAACATGAATCAAATAATGGCTATTACTGATCATTAGACTCCGGATTTTTATGCAAAATAATATTTTTCAAGACGGTTTAAAGGCGTCTTAGACCTAATACATTCGTCCGAATTATATTTTATATAAACATGTTTACATTTCTTCTCTCGTATTCTAATGGTAATTAACCCGCAAATAAATAAATAAATAACTAAAAAATGTTCGAAAAAAAAGGCACCACGAAATGATTCAGAAATGGTCCCACAAATTATTATCTGGTCGCAGATTATCGCGGTTTCGTGGTCTGCGTGAAAATTCATTATCGAAAGTTTCACCGATGAAAACCATTCGTTATTCGGCCGATCGTACGAGCTTCTAATTTCGACTTTACTGGCGCGTGTTTCGACGGCGGGCTATCTTATCGTTAATTACAGCTGAACGCATGCGCGGTCGCGAACCCGAGGCACTCCGTGTGTCCCATCTTCTTTTCTCCGTTCGCCTTTTCCTCCGGCCCCTCTACGATCCTATATACGCGGCTTGGTCGCGTACGTACGACACACGCGCGAGGTACTTTGCGCTTTCGATGTGTCAGGAGGTGCAGATTACGGTGGACTAATAATAGACGACGATAAAAATTCGACGCGCAAAATGTTCCGCGGGGGAAAACAGCGAAAACACGAGGGCAACGTACGGACACGCTTCGAGACTTTGACTCTCCGTTTTACTCCTATTATATTCCCCCGTCCCTCTCTTTCTCTTTTTCCGCCCTCCCTCTAGACTCCTTCGACGGTCGTGTTTATTTTTCGCGAATCGTCTCCGGCACAGGGACCGTTATCGCACGGCGTGTTCCCCAGTTCGATTTGGAAGTCGCTGAATTTCATTAAAAAAGAATAAGGTGCGTGCACATGATTCGGATGCGACGCAACGGGGAAAAGGTTATCCAGGATACAGCGTGGAAATCGGTTGTGAATTTCGAGAAGTCAGGACCTTCCGATTTCTCTTCCGTTCATCTTCGATTCAACGGCAGGTTTCACTTTGCAATTTTCGAGTTACCGGTCGGAACGGACTCGATCCCCGAATCCGATATGGGACCCCGTTTCCGATTCGTACTGCGCGCGATTTCGTTCGGCAAACGTTAGTGGATAAATGTTCGAAGGAGCACGATCCTACGCAAGGTAGCTCTTCGACAAGCTGACAAAAACAAGATGCTGCTGACAGACTGTCGCGGAAATTCGCAACGAGTGTCGGCACGAAAACGATGCGAACAGATTGGCGGAAAAAATTTCCCGGAATTTCCAGACAGGCAACGGGGGAAAAGTTTTTAATTGCCCGGTTTCGTGGCGAGCACGCCGCCGCGACGTCTCTCGTATTCGCCGATACAAGTTTTACATAATGGACAGGGTATCCAACGGGAATGCACCAGAGGTTCGGAATCGTTACAGCGATAACGGCCACGTCGCCGTGGAGTAAATATAATCACCCTCGGCGCTCGACGAGCGCGTTGTCCACTAAATTGTCGCTTAACTCGAACGTATCTGTTCCCCCCGTAATCCATGGAACACGCTGGCCGACGGAATGCGATCAAACACTGTCCCATTGCTCGCGCGGAATGCAAATACCTATATCAGAGGTGGCTTCGTTTCGCGCCCTCGAGGTGTAAAACGAGTCGTCGCCGCGATAACACACCGGCCCCGGTAATAATCGACGGCGCGACGTTTCTTGTTGCCAAGCATCGATCGGACGAAAATTTCAACGGAACGGGACGACGGGTTTGTTTTTCGGTATAACACGAGCCACGACGAACGTGGCTGGAAAGAGTCGCGAATAACATGAAACACGGTTTACCTTGTGTCAAATTCAAGAATGCATAACCCAGATAACACGTGACGCCTCGAAGACGTCTATTTCACGGCTATTTTAGGTCCAAGGCGTCTTTAAGCCGTGTTGAAGGCGTCATTAGACGTCGTGTACTATCTAGGATAGAGGCGTAGTTCTTCGTCGGTGCATCGTGAGTCGGTAGCTAACTCTAGGCTAGGCGTGTGTCCCGGATCGGTTATCGATTTAGAAAAAAAACGATGCTACTTACTTAAAGATACTCTTGGGGTCGATACCAGCTGGCATCCTTAGAGGTATTTTCTGTTGCTCCAAAAGGGATATGTTGTTGTCCTGCGACAGAAAACAAGAGAAAAAAACGATACAATCGACACGATGCGACCGATCGTTTTGCTTCCGCCGGGGGACAGGGGGAAGGATACATGCATATATATGTATATATATATATATTCCTGTTTCTCGATCGGCGTAAGGGCGGACACATGTGTGTGAAGACGACTCTACAATGTGATTCTACTATGATTTTTCTCGATGTAAAAGAGGAAGACAGAAACAGGAGAAGAAGAAAAAGAAAGAACGTTGTTCTACTCCGTCTACCCACGCCAGAAGGCAGACACGTACCTGAGAATTTTTGGGTTTGGCCGACAGGTCGAGCGGCTGATCGACCGGCGTTGCGCTGTCCTGATGAGCTTGCACCCCGACAAGAGGCGCCTCCCGTGGTGGTAGACACCATTGGGGCAGCAGGGTGGGGTAGGTGCCGCTAAGGGCCGCGGCGACCACGGACGCCGCCATCGGGTCCACCTGGACCGACATCGGTGACTCGGCCGATCGCGAGCTGCTGCTGCTGTCGCTCTGCGGACTCTGCAGGACGCGGACATCGTACGAATGGTTATGCTCGTCCGGCTCTCGTCGTCGTCATTGGTCGACGGAATACACACGGAAAGGAACTGATTACCGCCGGCGTGGGAGGGAAGAAACGATCATGAAAAAGGGAAACACGGCGCATCGTTCGTCGGTGGACACGAGGCGATGGACGACGGATCGAATCCCGGATCGAATTCGTTTTTTCACAAGGCGCCCGCCGATGTACGACCACCAGGCGAGCTTAAAGGCAGGGGAAGGGGAAGGGGGGCCTTCGTGAAACTTTTATAAGGACGACACGCATCAAAGTGATCAAAGCCGCGCCATACCCGGATATGGCGGCGAAGAGATACTTCTCGCGGGATAATAAAAAATTGAGCGTTTTCGCAACGCTGCGATCCGTCGTGTCACAACCCCCGAGAGAAGGTTAAAGCCCTGCGTCACGGCGTTGTCCTTTCCGAAAACCGATTAATTATGCGCTCTGAGCAGCAACTCCCGCGGCAGCTAATGTCGTTTTCCACCAGAGCGCGAAAGGTATGCACATTGTATCTATCCCTCGGATCCGATGCAACGAAGACGATAATACATATAACCACAGACTTCTATATACAGAGCCCTCTCGATTATTGTCCGGGCGTTATCCCCACCACTGTGGAGGCGGAGGCAGTGAAACCTGTCAACCGTATACATTGTTGCCCCTCCGCTTTTGTTGCCGAGGTTCGGACTTCGGGTAAAAAACGAATTTACGAGGGTCTGAAACATTTCTCCGTACAAGATTATTGTCCCGGGGCGGATCCGAATTTGGGACGATAATCGAGAGGAATCTGTATAAGAATAGACCTTTCATCCAATGTATTTCTTCGATCCATTTGTCTGGGGTTACGTTGCTGCATTTCCATTTCGCAGAGGAAAAATTTTTTTTTTTTTCAAAAATTTCGACCGCAGTGTACCCTTAAGGTGTAGAGTGTACAGTTTAGGTGGACCACCAACCATAAGATGAAAGGTCTGTTCTTATATCTCGTCGGTGGTAGTATATAGAAGTCTGTGCATATAACCAATGGAACATGATAGAAGCGTGTAGGGCGGTACATCATTGACGGGAGGAAGCATACTTACAAGGGGCGGCTGATCATCGTGCGGTAGCTTGCCGTCCAGGCAAAAGTAACACTTGTCCGTTGGCTTCCAGTCTTCCGGCGGTGGGCTGGTGCGTCGTCCACCGGTAAGAAACGGCGCCACCGTGTTCCTGGCGGCCGAGTCAACCTCCCGACACGGCAACCCTGACCTGGTGCCATCCGAATCCGATGCCGTCAGTATCGTTGGCCCGCCTCCAGAGATCGCCGGTTCTTGCAACTCCTCTTCCTTCTTCACTCTCAACAAGCCCTGCGTCACCGGTGTCCGTACCAACGCGACTTCCTCCGTTCGTTCCTGAAACGTACATTCGCACACCACACGTTAAAAAACAGTGCCTAACAATTCAAGCATAGATGGTGATGATTCTGGACCATAGAGCCAGAATATACAGGGTGAACCACCTCCTCTAAAATTTGAACAGTGTAACTTAATACACTCCTGCCCTGGGGTCCAGAATTGGGAAAGAGGACTATTACTACAAGAACCTTGGTCCCTTCCGTGTCGGTAGCATTGGCATGCGGATGATCCCGAGTTGCTCGATCCTTGTCCCGTCTGAGAGGACTGACCGGCCTGTCCGTATCCTGATCGAGCTTGAGCCTCTTCTCCGCCTCGTTCAGGCCGACCCTTTCCTCCTCCTCTTCCTCGTTCTCGTCGTCGTCCTCTCTGTCGTCCGTGGCACCGTCTCCGTCGTTCTGTCGGCGTTTTCGTCGTCGCCTGGTCGGGATCGTGGTCGTTCCGGTGGTCATCGTGGCCGTGGTGTTCGGGGACGCGATGATCGTCGCGTTTCCGGTCGCGGTGCTGTTGACAGTGGTGGTGGCGGCGGTGGTGGTGGTGGCGATACTGATGCCAGTGGTCGACGTCGTCGCTGTTGTCACCGATATACTCGTCGACGTTTCCGGTGTCTTCGTCGCCGACGACTCGTCTCGCGCGACACCGTTCTGGAACTCGTCCTCGTTGACCTCGACCTTCACCTCGTCCGGCCTGAGACGACGTTGGTCCTCTTGTTGATTGTGACGACGATGGTCTTGAACCGAAGACTGGTGATGCGGATGATGATGATTTTGCAGGCTGTGCCTTTGCAGGCTCTCCTGCTTGCACAGGCCCGTGGTCGTCGCCGTTGTTCCTGGTGTCGTTACCGCCGTCGTCGCGGTCGTGGCCGTCGAGGTTGTCGTCGCTGCAGCTGGTACCGTGCACGTTGTCGTCTGTACCGTTGTGGGCAACGTGGAGGACGCCGGATGAAGGGTACGCGGCGGCCCGATTTGTTCCAAGCTGCCGGGCACCGGGTCGCAGGACGACGAAAACGCCGGGTATAGCCGGTGGTGGGGCTGTGCCGTCAATGATTCGCTGCTGCGAGTACCGCTGTACAGGGTGTCCTGATATTGCTTCCATCTCCTACGGCCCATCAACTCCTCCGCTACCCGTTCCAGACCTGCGACACCATCGGGACTATATCAAACATTGACTAACAACGGCTTACCCGAAACCCAGTCGTATGGAACGTCGTGTCCTCTCCCTCACTCACTCTCTCTTTCATACAGTCGCCGTTACGTTTGCCCTTATCGTGGAAGAATTTCCGTTTTACGAGGCGGCGATAAACGCGATCCGCGGCGCTCCGTCATCGCCGCACCCGCCCAGTGGGAAACGAATAGGCGTGATTTTAGGTTTGACGAATCATGGAAAAGCGGAGTTCCCTCGGTAGCGCTACTGTAAAGATCCAACGGCCACGATAACCACAGCCGTAATGTACGACGATGGCGGAATCACCAAAATCGCATGCTCGAGAAACCGTACCGGACGTGGCAGTGGTGGTGGTTTTTTTGAAGGACACGACGGTAACACGCACATGCCCCCCCCCCCCCCCCCGTATGTATCTGGTAGAATGTCGCAACCAAGAGAATTGCGGCACACGAAATTGCCAAGTGTTATTGCGAACGCGTTTAGTAATTTAAAGCGAATGCTTTTCTCTCCTCTATTTCTTTTCCTCCGCTCGCGAATCAACGAGGTCGCGGCAGCGATGGCCCGATTTAACCCCTTGCCCTACCATTTGCTTGACGACTGCACTCTCAAGAATTACTTTATCGTCAATAATTTCTCAGATAGAAAAAGAATTCTATTCTTATGACAAGTGTAACATTTACTCTAATTTAGAATCCCTAAATTTTAAATGTTAATACCAGGTAACCAGTATTTTAATTTGATTTAAAGAAAACGAATTATACGAATTTTTATTAAATGCAGTTTGAAATCGTGATCATGCGTGTGGCTCGATGTTACAAGGCAAGGGGTTAACCGAATTTTCGTATCCTTTGAAAGGCTCCGAAACGTTAGGATCCGTTGCATTGGTCGCAGCGCGCTGACGATAGAAGCGGGACGATAACAGGATTGTTCCGCTTCCTTATTCAAAGGCCGAGCACAGCTGAATGTTATCGTAACAGTGTCGATTATAATATAGGCGACGAAAGAACGCGCAGAAAGCCGTCAGGATTCGTGTACTCGACGTTACCACCGATGAATATATTAATGTGTTCCGAATCAATGTCGAACGTGAAACCAAAGAAACGAGTTCCGATCCTACACACGGATATTTATCAGACACGATCTATCGATCCCACCACTAAACAACCCGATAGTCCTATTTCGAAGTGATCCGAGTAAACAATCGGTGTCCTGGAGAGAACGATGGACGAATATGACTCGGTTGAATTGTACTCTTACGAGCAAACTCGACTTCCGCTAGGGGAAAGAATGACGTAGGAGAATGGCGTCCTACCACTTGGTAAATTTAATTCAAATACTGAAATACATGTTAAATCAGATGTTAATTTCGCATAATTTTCAATAACTCCGAGACCAAATGGTAGGAAGTCTTTCCCTTACATCACTTTTTCCCCTAGCGGAAGTCGAGCTTGCTCGCGAAGGTACAAGATTTCGACGTGATTCTTCCAATGAAAAAGAAAACAACGGAAAACCTTTTTATGGTTATTCGAAACTCACGTGTGTGTGTGTGTGTGTGTGTGTGTGTGTATGGGGAACGTTCGTCGACAATACTTTCGACTCGAGCCCGTTTCCTCGCGTGGCGTCCCCGTTCGAATGCGTCAATTGATTCTAAGCAGACACCCGGTACGGTGGGCACGCGTCCCGCAAATGCACCATAACTGTCACGCCATTTGGTCGTCGCGTGTGCCACGAGCACATGCCGACCGACCAATGAATGTACGTAAATATATTTGCATGTGCTCGGCGGGTTAGGTCTCGCGTGCGCGAGAAGATCGAGCCGCGCGGTGGCGATTTTTCATGGCTGTGCCCGCCTTTGTTTCTCTCGGCGCCGGATTGATTTTGTCGTCCGGCCAGCACCAGGGACAATCGCCGCGCCGATTAAAGCGCCGTGCCGCCGAGCTCCTCGCGGACAACGGCGCGGCGTTTCTCGTTTCTCGAGAACTCGGGGATCGGAGAATTTCCAGATTGAATCGCCTTTCGAATTAATTTTCATTTGAGAATCTAGGGAAGGTGCCCCAATTACTGCCACCTTGAGATCGTTGCGTATCTTCATTTAATCACTTTACGTATTGTTTAACCTAAAAATCGTCTTAGTTGGGAACATATTATTTAACATGTTTAACCTAAACATCGTCTCAGTTGGGAACATAATATTATTTAACATGTTTTATCTAAAAATCGTCTCAGTTGGGAACATAATATTTTGTAACACGTTGTTTGCCACAGTGAAAAAGGCCGTACGTAGTCAGACACACTTTATTCCGTTTTTGAAGTCACAAATTGTCGAAAATATGTGTGTTTAGTTAATAGAGGTTGCTGGTCTTCTTTTGAATTATGTTACGATATTAATTTCACGCAAAATCATTGAGGCTAACAGGACACACATGATTTTTAAGTGGTAAACGATTATAGTCGACGAATGAACGGGGATCGTTTCGCGAAAGGATGCGCGGTTCGATTGTTTCGCGAACCACCCAGCGTGGTGGTACCGCCTCATATATCGTTCGAGTGTTTAGCTGACAGCGTGCAAAAAAAAAAAAAAGAAGAAAAGTGTCAGGAAGGTGTGTGTACTCGTTCGACTAACATTGATCGGTGGGACGCTGAATTAACGCCGGCTAGGCCACGGAAGAAGCGCGCGCAATGAAAAACATCTGAATAAATTATTATTGTTTGTCGAACGTTTCGAACGGATAGCGATGCTCCCCCTACCCCCTTCTAAGCCCCTCTTCCTCTCACATCGCGGTTGCCCATCGCCGTCTGTACGGCCATTATTTAAACGCTCTAGTTCCACGCAGCTTATCAAATACAGGTATAATGCCAGTTTGCGGAAACGCGAACTGGATCTGCGCCGAGCGCCGCCGCCGACGTATCCGCTTGCACGCGCTGGGCTGTCAGAAAAACGTATGACAAGCATTACGGTCAGGGCTGAGTTTGTACGAGCGTGTTTCAAACGAAACTGTGTTAGGTTTTTGTCGTAATATCGTTTTTGGCCAACCATCAACGCCATTTGTGAAATCGTAAATGTACGCGCTAGAGCTAATTCACATATTTTTTAGCATCTTTTATTTTAACAATAATAGTAATGAATTTGTCGAGAAAATAAAAATTTTCGTATTCAGTTTAATTGTACAATAAGGTATTCTCAAAGTTTTAAAGTGATTGATTTAGTACTTTGTTCGGAATAAGTTCCCAAAAATTCGTTCATTTTTACTTATTCACACCAGGCGCTCCCTTAAGTAGGCGGGTTCTTCCGGTAATTGTGGCACAATTTACGTGAACGAAGACGTTATTCACATACGACCAATCTGTAATCGATGTTTTCAAGAACTTCGACGCTTCCCCGATTTCCATAGGTACAATTTTAATAATGCATCGTTAACAAGAACATAGATATTGCACGAATAAACGGAATCGGCGATACTCACGTTAATCAGCGTATCGACGGAACCTCGAACTTCTTCGTAATCGTATCGAACACGTACCAAGACCGAGAGCGCGGCAATTATACGAATCATCATCTCACGAGAACGCGCAGAACCTCTCAAGGCTGAATAGAATGAGTCATGAAAATCTGTCCGGAATATAAGGCGATCGTTACACGAAATTCTTTTTCTTATTTTTTTTTATTCCTCGGTAAATTTAGCTTCGTTTCACGCTGACGTCAAAACACCAACTCATCCAGTACGAGAAAGATGTGTCACGCTTTGTTGGGCAAAAGCGAACGCGTAAACCAGTGATGGGCAACCGAGCCCGCTCGGGCATATTGCCCGCACGGGCAAGTAGCGGGCAGCCGTGGGCTCCTGTGAAGGTAACGCGAGGCAGGAAACGTAACGACATATTTGCGTATTGGGATTCGCATATATGTTACGCGCCACTAAATGTCCCATAAATTCCCAAATTATTCGGGCACTTTTCTGAATCCAAGATGGCGGAAAAACCTACAAATTTGTGGGGGTCAAAATATGAGATAGTCGTAGTGATAGACTTAATAAACAACACATATGTACGACTTAACGGTCTTTTATTGAAAAATCTTATGAAAGTACACAATTTACAATAATATTTTAATAAATTTCACAACAATTGCCTTAAATACTACTTAAATATATACGAGTTTACAATATATTTGTAACAATATGTGCATAAATTCAGTAAAACATGGCTTAAATATTATTCAGACTTACAACAATAAAAATAATTCCCTCTTCTGTAACTTGTAAATCTTCCGTACGATGTTCAAAGCTTCATATGGAATAGTTTCATACATTTGTCGTCGAAATTTTCATTCTTGGGCACATACGATAGATGTCGGACTCCTGTGGAGGGGTTGCGAAGCAGGACACATCACGAGTCACGAGTCGTGATTCACGACATATTTGTGTGTGAAGAAAATGATAGATACGTGCTCTCATTCACACATTTCACCCACCATTGCCATATGCCTGCATGCTGCACGTTGTTGCCCGCTAGCGAGTTTGGCGGGCGCTGAGTTGCCCATCACTGGCGTAAACAATCTGTTGCGTAGACAGTGCTCCTGGGTAACTATTTGCTTTTTTTTTCCCCTGGTAACTAGCTTCTGATATTTAAATACACTACGATATTTAGATAACATGCTAGAAGTGATTCTAATCGAATCGCCGAGATACGTAAGGAAACAATTACTCGAGACACGAATCGAATACAAGATTCCCCTTTTTCTTCGAAAGGTCTGATGAACCGCGCCAGACTCTATCACTGTCTCTGTCTACTGGTTGCAGCATCGTCGACCTTGCATGATAATCAATGGGCTCCGGGAGAATAATCTGGTTGGAAAGGTAGTAATCGTGCTTTTTCCTCTCACCGTGTTCTCCGCCGAGTGGGCGGCGAAACACGGGATCCGGATTTCCAAATGAATGAACGTATCCAGCGAACCTACAACGGTACAGGGCAACGGAGTGAAGAAACGGTGACAATAATAGGAGACGGTATGTTTTTTGCGAATCGTTCCCTGTATACATACAACGTAACATCTCGAAACCGAGAAGGACGAATTCGATGGAACGGGTCTATTGGGGACGGGCTATCGTTTAATCGATCGACTGGGTCAAGCAACAGAAATCGTAGCCGGGAGAAAATCTGTGTTATCGGCGCACAGTCGTTCCTTCTCTATGACTTGACATTTTCCGCGAACGTTTCCGCGAATGGACGACAATTCCACAGTTGGATATTCGCCGCGAGCAGAGTTCGAGTCCTTGATCGATTCCAGATGTAATTACACGGCCGACACGGCGCACCTTTCGATGAAATTCCAGGCAGGAGGTGCCGAACCAATCTTATCTCGCGTGCCATTTAAGAAGAGGAAGAAGTAGGGCAGATGACCACGCCCGGGATTAAGCCAATGACGTAGAGACTTGGCACCAAGGGAACGTCTCTCCTCCCGGCGTATAAAACGATTATCCCTTCCTCTTTCGGATTTTCGCCGCTATTAAATTGCTTTAGCGCGCAACCAGCGCTGGTTGGTGGATCGGTCCAAAACGAAAAAAAACAACGAATTTAACGGGATGATTCCCACGGAACTGTTCGAACCGGTGGGCAACCGAGATGTTTCCCGGAATAATAACAAATTGGAGGAATCACCGGCCATAGTGAGGTTGGAAAAATTTCCGGTGGTCCCCAGAGAAGCGATCGTCTTGCCCCGCCCCCTTCCACCCTCGTTCTCTTGATAAATCGAGAATCAAAATGAGGAAAGATTCGTCGGAGAATCTACTTTCCACAGGCGTCCTCCGTGAACGCGGCGGAGGATATAGCGGCACCATTCTTCAATTCTAAATCGAATGGCCTCGGGGTCCCCGCCATCCAGCCAATGGCGGAGCCGCAATTTTAGATCCAAGCGCGCGGACGCTGTATTTCCCCCACCCCCTTGCCCCGGCCCGTCGCGCGGCGGTCCTTGCGTCTCGGCGCTATTCCCTTGGTCCCGTCGCTAATCGTCGGCCCGTTTCGACCAATGGCAATCCGGTTTAGACGAGAGTAGAAGGTTAGGAAATGGGTGGCCGGGCGATGGTGGGGCCCGCAGCTGGCTCTCACGACGCCACAAGGCTATCCTTTGTCCGAAACTCGCTTTGCGATTCGCCCGCGACGCTCTAAGCCTTCGGGACGATAATAACGAAATAATTGCGATAACCATCCCCGCCAGGCCGGGGCAAAACCTATACTTTTCCGGCGAGGTCGGTGCGCGTTCGTTGTTGCTGAACCAAGAGAAAGGAACAAAAAAAATAAAGAAAAAAAAATAGAGCAACGTTACGCTGCCTAGATCAACGACACATCGCAGGCTGCTTATACATCGCGAATCTACTACCACGATAAGCTGTTGCGCAATGAAAATGTCACGGACGGCAAAATGTCCATAGGTAGAAATGGTTACGATTAAACGCAGGAGTGGGAACTTTTGTTTCATTTTTCCGTCGGTCCCGAGTGCGAAGATCCGTTTCACGGGCTGGGGGAAAAATGTTTTTTAAACAGTCGTCTATTCAGGAATTGAGGAAACCGGGGTTAGTTGACTAACTCCCTTTAACTATTGCATTATAGAATAAATGGTGCTTTTATTCGCGACATTGACAAATATGAATGACTATCCCGCTAATTAATTAAAATATTTAAAAGAATTTTTAAATCTAAAAACATCGGCGATGAGTAAATATTTTTGTTCTGATTATTTACGAATTTCTGTCCATTAAGTACTGCGTAATACTTTTTCATGGATATTTTGTAGAAATGTGATGCATTGACTATAATTTACAGTATTTCATTTTATCCGGTGTGTAGAGGTTTCGTACGTGCAGCCCTTAGCATGTTAAAATGTCGGTCGGGGTTACTTGGCTAAGCGTAGATGGGATTATCCTCAGAGTCGGAATATGATACAGAATGCTTGGTATTCAATAAACCTTACTGTGATAGTGTGTGCATTATCTGTGACTCAAATGATGACTTGCAGGTCTAATCTGTTACGATAACTATATATGAACAATTAAATATTTAATTTTCTTCCGATATTTTTTTCGTAAACACTTAAAAGTAAACGGTAAGTCAACTAACCGGTCAACTAGTCGGGGTTTGTTCTCGGTTTTACTTCTCTATGAATGAATCGACATTTGTCGGACAATTATTTAATCTCATTAACTGTTTAAAGTTCAAGACGACACTCTTAGAAACTGCTGCTTTTCACTGTGTATTATTCGAATAAAATTCTGCTCAACTTAGGGAAGGGATGGACGTGGCCCTTGGTTACAGGGTGATTAAAACGGTTTTTGGCTTTTTGGACTTTGCGATGACTAAAGATGCGGCAGCTAGGTTATTTTATTTCTGAGTGAGTAAGAAGGTTGGTCATTCAACATCGAGTCAAACTATCAACGGTTTATTTATAAAAACCAAACATGTTGAAAATCAGTCAACTAGCCGTGGTCTCCCCTACTATCAGCGTCGCTTTTGTTACGCGATCGCGAGATTCCCATTCACCGGCCGGGAGGAGGATCGGTTGGCCGTTTCGCGAGGCGAGCAAAGGACGGAGAACGCGAGATGGATGTCGAAATCCGCCAAGCGTGTTGCTTGTCTCTCAACAAGGCATGGAGCCCAGCCGTGGCTCATTAAGATCTCGAAACGATGCTTGCCAAAGATAGAGTCACCGAAGGTTATTTGTTAATTCCTCGATGATATTCACACCTAAAGAATTATTGACGAAACGTTGCGTTCAAAGGCCTCGCATGTTTCCGTTCGCAATGTTAAAACACGCATGTGTGTGTCGCTAATGAATTCATCGCGAATGAACAAAGGTAGTCGGGATTTCGAAACGATCGAATCTAGGGTACTGGGTTCGGAACGGTTGTTTCGAAGTCTTCGATCGGCCGTTAAAGACAAAAATCGAGACAAATCGTGAGGAGCAAAGGAGGAAGCACAGCCGCCAAAGGCTGTCACAAAGGCGTGGAGGAACCGACGAACAATGTACGAATAATGGTTGCACTCTGAAAGCGATGCTAACCAAACGTGCCAGCTGCCGAAATTTCTGGTCTCCCGTTCTTTGTCCTTTACTCCTTCCGTTCGTTCGAACAGTGATCCCCGGTGGTAGCGACCGCTAGGCAGTCGATGTATGTATTATCGGGCGACTGCTTCGTTTTCTTCAAACAATGTTCCGTCAAGGTGTGCACGCGTTGGTACGTACACAGATCCTACGTGAGAATATGTACGAACCGTGGGCTGACCTCGCGGACCATTCTTCTTCGTGCCTCTTTCTCTTTCTCTCGGTCTGTCTCTTTTCCTCTGTATCTTTCTCCTTCCCTGTTTCTCTTTCGCGTTCTTTCCCTCTCTTTGCCTAGCTCTCCTTTTCTCTCTTTCTCTCCGGCAACCTATATATATATGTATCTTTCTTTAACTCTGCACTGTCTCTTCTTGCCACTCACTCTTTCCCGACGAGATTCTCCACTGGTATAATGACCTCGGGAATCACTGCTCGGGTCGAACTAATGGAGCGATATCGTGCAATGAAATAATACACTGGAACAATGTGAAATTACGGCTACGACCGTTGCGTTCGCTGCTCCGTAGCCTAGAAATTTTCAAGAATCGCAACTTCGCGATGCATGGAATCACGCTTAACGGGATTATTCTATCGGGTTTCGGCCGCGATGCTATATAAACGACGGTGAACGACGATAAATAACGCTACGTACTTTATACGTGACTCTTTTTTGTTTTTTCTTTTCTTTTTCTTTCGATCGTTTATGGTCGAGAACGACGCAATTCCCACGAACATCGTGATGACTAGACTGCGGATTTTTATGCAAAATTACATTTTCTAAAGTAATTTTTAGCTAGGGCCAAATATTTCACGATTATTGAGCAATCGGAATACTCCTATTCTGACAGGTTAGATAGACATAGATAATTTTTTTTTTTAATTTTCCTTCCGAAACTCTTAGTTTTCCTTTCCTATAATATACCAAGCGCTGTTTTAGACAAGACCATACAAAAATTGTGAAAGAAAATTTAAAAATGGGTACTCGAGTACCAGATTGCCTACACAAGGGTTAAAGAGGGAGAACGAAATATGAAAAACTGGACGTGATTGGAGCGGAACGTCGCGAATTTCCATCCCCACGAGCTACGAAAACGAACATCGAAATCGTCTAGGGATAGTTATCAAAAGGAACGCACGTTGGGATCTACTTTCGTCGTATTTTCGCGTGGCTTGCAACGTAAGCGGTAATCGGACACCGAAAGCCGTAAAGCACAGTCGTCTTGTGACCCATTTATCGTTCTTTGCTGTCTAGTGTTACCCGGAGGAAGAGGTTGCATCCGTGAGATTACCGTGTGGGCTACACGTTAAATTCATCGTTGACAAAGAAATGACATTGACGAATTGGAATGCAGAAGTCGGATGTATACGCGTGCATGGCGGACGCGCGAAGGACATTTGTACTGTAACCTCAGGAGCAAACTCAGCTATCGGAAAAAGTGGCGTATGGAATGGGGCTTCCTACCACTGGGTTTCAAAAGTTTCTGAAATTTCTGGCAAGTTAACATTTATTTTAACATTTATCGCGGTACTTGAATTTTTACCAAATGATATGCGGCCCTTTTCGAGTTTGCTCGTGAGGGTACGAACGCGGTAAGATATCGGGGATCTTATACTAGAACCACTAGCATTAAATGTGCAAAAAAATATTTACATTTAAAAAACTACAAAATTAAATCTTTTTAAAAATTTAAATTAAATTGTATAGTACAGTAATGTAGATAATATATAGTACAATTTAGCATAATTCCTTTCTTTTAAAACGGACACACTCTTGAGGTACAATGACCACAACTACAATAGGATAATGTCCAAATTCGAAATCAAGTCCCTTGAAGATAGACGTACTGCTACTGACATTGCATTTTTATATAAAATTATTAATAGCTCAATAGATCGTCCTGTTCTCTTAAATCAAATAAATTTCCACGTATTCTCTCATGCAGCCAGGCATTCCCACTCTATTCTACCCTACTTCCTACACATCCAGTTACAATTCACACCGATACAATAGCCAGAATGTAGCCAACAAATTTAATAACCAAATTGAATTTTATTCAGAATCAATTGATAAGATCAAAACTTCCATCTACCGGATACTACGAGAGTAACATGTACCTACACTTAAAACTACCATAATTAGTTTCATGCGGTGCTTTTGTTAAACTCTTGTATAAAATGGGTTTTCCCGTTAATGGCAATAAATTAAATTAACATAAATTATAATTTCGATAATTGTAAAATAAGAAATATCCAATACGTCATTTTGACGGGTTTTGGTAGTTCTACTGTTATCATCCGTTTTCCGCCGTTATTTCGACGATAGCCATTAACATCAATAACAAACACAACGATAAAAGCAGATCGCGATATTTCCTGGAGCGGAAACAATTTCGTTTTTCGACTGCCGCGAGTAACTTCGAGAAATATATTATTCTCCGAGCGATCCGACTGCTGTTTTCGAGTTTCGACGCGACTGCGGAACGCCGTGGCTAGAAACGAAGCTGGTTAGAAGGGAACATCGTTGGGATGATACGAATGTATGTATGTTAGACACGAATTGCATCCGAGCGACGAAAGATAGTACGATACGGATGCGATAGAGACAGAGACCGAGGACAAGCGGGAGATCGTGTTATAAGCTGATTTAAAATAACTGGGCGTTTTATGGAACGCAACTTAATCGGAAAATTATCTTTATTCCTTTCAATAGTTGTTGGACCCTTTCGAGCATTTTTGGTGACATTAGAAAATCGTATCGAAGGAAAAAATGAAGGTAAAGGTCGAAGTGCGCGTGTTCGTGCAAAAGCACGTGGTATGAGATGTTGTAAAAACAAAAGTTTAAACCGTCAAAAGTCGAGCTTTGCGTGGATGAAATTGTGACTGTGATCAAAAGAGGGCAGATTAAAATGCAACAGATCGTCGCTGTTCGTCATCGGATTAACCCCTTGCGTCTCTCATCGGGAGATTTGCATGACTGGACTACGTAAAAACGCGAACTATATTCCAACAGGACAGAATAATCGTTTAGAGATCTCTGAATTTGTTCACTTACCCTTGTAAATGTGGTATAAAGACACCGAAGTACTTTCGCGCCGACTTGCGTCCTTTGATCCGATAACGCCGTCGACAAATTCACAAACGATACACTCTTGCATATTTTACGCGCACGTAACCGAGAAGTGTTCAGGGACACAAATTTTGTTAAAGAATTATACTAAAAAAAGAGCCGTAATTTTACTCTTCACCGTATATCTATAGTGCAAAGTGAATTGTTAACGTGTAAGTATAAGAATTACTTATATGTTCCGAGCTCAGACGATTTTTAGGTTAAACAATATGTAACTTGATTAAATGAAGTTACGCTACAATGGTGGCAGTAATTGGGACATCTACTCACTTATATACTCGTTACTATGTAGAATCATCATTCTATCGTTAATTGTATGAATGCACAAGGTTGTAAATTTTATTATTTAAAAACTATACGACACTGTTGGCCAGCACGATGGTTAACGAGTCACGAACTGTTGTACTACTCGAGTTGTTACCGGAAACGGTAGGTATATTCTACGTACTTCCGTTACATAAATGCTCTATCGCCCTACCGCAAAAGAATGCTGCATATTTAAATTTAATCCCTAAATGTTTTTCAAATTTAAATTTCGATTCATAATAATCTACAATTACAAATTGTCTGACGGAGGACAAAGATATTAATCGAAGGGAGATGCGCGTAGTACGTACGTTTGAAATCTTTGGCGGTCACGTGACCCCACTAAGCGATCCGTCGAGAAGTCGATTAGTTCGATATTACATAGTATATCGCAACATGGCGACCAGTCTCCACTTGTGTTTTCGCGCTCTCTTTGCTAATTTTTCAACGTTGCGTGTCTTAAAATCGCTTACGATCCAGGACGTGTGAATAATCGTTTTAAACGTCTTCCGAAAATGTTGGATAATTATAAGTTTAGTTGAAAATTTAACAGAACATTCTTAGAAGCTTCAAGTTTCGATTGCTACCAAAAAATCGCGAGGTTAACGATAAAATTATTACGAAAAGAATGGTAGTTTGTTAAAAATATTTCACGTTCAATTCAATTGGGAAAATTTGCAACAATAAACGCGGAAGCTGCCTTAAGTGCCGTAGTTTCGCGTAATTCTCGATATTAGCAACGAATTTCGCGAATGACAAGTGTGCCGAGTCTAGTTGCGTTCTAATCTACGTCCGGTGTTGACATATCTGAAATCAAGGACACGAGTGACCAGGTCGCGAGCAAAGGAAGCGGTTTTCCGATGGCATATACAGTCGATTTGAAATCCAATTAATCCAAACCTGCCTCGACGCAACGGAGATGATTCTTCCAGCCAGTGTACCGTGAGTACCGAAATGTATTATTCTCGTGGTATTTTAAAATCGAGGCAATTCAAGTTGCTGCCAGAGACTCCAGTGTCAAAACGTTAAAACTATTTTATGCGAAATGTGACCAGCACGGTTACACAGTGCACCGTTGAATAATACGTGAAACATGTAATTCGCGGGTCGCAGCTGATAAAACGAAAAAGGACTTGACTCGTGGCAGAAATAATTTGTCAAGTACAAAGGGGGGGACAAAATTACCGGTGTGCCCGATATATGAATTTTACAACCTAACGCCGACTATTCGCCGCGACACGGCTGTTTTATTTTACAAGAAGAACGACCGTAAATATCGTTCATTGATATTAATTTCTGTCAAGCTTGATAATTATCTGACAGGCCGCGCGATCGTTTAATGGATTATTATGCGCTTCTATTCGTGCATTAACTCTTTCTCGGCGTTTAAAAAAAGAAAAAAAAAACATCCCGACGCGGCTCCGTTATTAATTTTCCAAATTGTTTACACGCAATATCAACGCCCCAACTCAACGGGACGAAAAACACGCCGCGCGTATAATATTTATACTCCAGAAAGTTGGCGTTTTACCCTCGATATCGTTTCGCCGACCAAATATTCTCGCTTCGAACGAGAAATTTACGAAAGAGGGCGGAGCTTGAACCCGCCAACCTAATAATTCCATAGGTGTCAACAAACATCTCAATTTGCGTAGTGACGATACACGAGCATGTCGAACGACTCGGGGAACAAGTATTATATATGCATTTGTTATTTGATAAACTACCTATCCAGGGGGGGGGAAGGGGGAGGGGGGGTGTAACCGGAAAGTCCTGTTTCAGCCGTTACTTTATGAACGCGGGTTACGTCACGCAACGTACCTACACAGTAGCATCGAAGTTTTTTTTTCTTTTCGAGAAGCATTTCAAAAGGCGTTGGCGGTCAAGCAAAGACAGAAAAAGAAGGTGCCGCGCGTCATTTTCGACAATTTAACCTCTCTTCCCCCCCAATCGACCACGTACGATCGCTCGGTATTTCGTCCCCCACCGAGGCACCTTCCTTGTCGCGTCCGCCCCTGTGTGCCACTCGTCCCCACCCTCGTTTCGCCCTCGTCTCACTTCGTTCCCTGCCCCTCGCAACCCCTACGCTCGCCAAGCCTCGCCTCGTCGAAGCGAGGTCAATCGACGGAGAGGGCCGAAGACGACCCCCACCGTTCGCCACGAACCTCCCTACCACGGCTACTCAATATCGTTTCATTACGCACCCTGGCTCCGCCATACCCATCCTCTGCTTCCACCCTCGTGCCCCGCAACCCTCCACTACCCGATGCGCTTGCACCGTCACCCGCCTCCGCTGCACCCTCTTGCCCCTTTCGCCCCTTCCTTTAACACTACTCCTCCCGCACCCTCCAGTTCCGCAATCTCCTTCGGCTTCTCCTACCGCCGTTTCGCCCCCTTCGTCGTCTCGCTCCTACCTCTCGGACGACGAAACACGAATGCCCACGAATTTTTATTGTTACTTCTCGCGCTGCTTCCTCTCGCCACCCCCTCCCAACCCCCCACCCCCTCTCTCGCGACCTTTTTTTATGCGCCTTTTAACGATCAGCAGTAACTGCACCCACCCGAACAATCCTCCTCCTCCTCATCCTCCTGTCCTTTCCTTCCCCCATCCCCTAAGCCCTCTCTTCTCTTCTCTTGCGCCTTAGAGGCGAGCGTTTTCGCGAAGGGATGCGGGGGTGGGCACAATGGGGAAAAGAGCGGAAAAATGTACTTTACAAAGTGTTCGTTTATCTTGCTCGATGCAACGAACGAACGCCCAGAGCACGTGAAGAAACTTTTTGGTTTCGGAGTTCTTTGGTTTGAAAGGATGGAAATTGTACTGGGTGTCTGATGCGGTTTTCGACCGTTGCACCGTGGTTCGATGCGCGGGGAGAATGATTTTGATTTAATTAAAAAAAAAAAAAAAAAAAAAAAAAAAAAAGAACGTTCATTCGAAAGGTGAGAACAGACACTGTCAGACGTGCACGTGGATGCTACGCGAATTTTCTTTGTACACACGCGTCTGTCACGCGATCAAACTGTTAATCGTCGATTCTAACAGCATGAATCTCCGTTATACGTACTCTGCGTTTACGTCTTCTTGTTCCGAATAATGTTCCTTATCGTACGGCGATGCGAGATTCTCGCGGGGCTGTTGCACGCGGGCATCGTTACTGCCGTTGATCGAAACGTGCGAAAGGTCCGTGGCGAAAACGTATCGCAACGTGTCTCGGTTCGATCAGTCGAGTCGTCGGTGGAAACGTGCATCGTCTCGTTACGTCCAGTTCCATGCTTGACAGCCACGGAATGATCTCGCCGGGCGAGGAGGGGGGGGGGGGGATTACGCGTGCAAATAATCCAACCGGGGACGTTGAATTACGTGACGGGCGGGCGACAGAAATTTTCACGCACGAAAATTTCCCGAAAATCCCACGCGGCTGGTATCGATCATCTCGCGTGGGGCGGCACTGCCTGTGTGTCGAGCAACACGTGCAAAACGTAACAGGTCGCGCGATAGCGGCTGATGTCGCGAGGATGGGTAGTCTCGCGATTCGTTCACAGACTCGTTTAATCGGATTGGGATCGCGATCACGTTTGAGAAAATTCCCAGGTAACACCATACAAACACTGTGACACACACCAAAACGATATTATTTCCCGGAATATCTCGTCGTTAACACTTGAATACCACGGTCGGAAGTGCACGTTCGCGGGCCCCCGAAACAGTCACCCGAACCGGCACTGGCGCTTGCACCAAGCACTACAGGCACTCGTGTGTCGTGGCTCGATTTCAAGCCATTCCACCCTCCGTCACCCTTTCCCAAACGCGAACTGGTCGATCTCCGAAGATCATGGAAGTCTCGAGAGGAGTAGTACGCCAGCGGCGACGGCGGCGTCGGCGACGGAGAGGTCTGAAACGCGCACACACGCGGCTCCTCGGCTTTCTTGCTCGCGCCTCCTGCACACCCTTCTCGTTTCCGCTTTCTCTTCGCCTTTTCTCGAGGCGACCACCACCACTACTACCACCACCACCACCACCACCACCACCACCACCACCACCATCACCGCCACCACCACCTTCCCTTTTTAGAATCTTCACGGCAGAGTAGGAGAACCGATCGCGAGGAAAAAAAACGTAGGAACACGGGGGGTGGTTTCGGGGGAGGAAATCGAAGGACGGGGTGGTTTGGGAGGAAGGGCGTCGAGGTGGCGGGAATAAGGGGGGTGGGAAGGACTCGCGAAAATATCTCGACCACCAGCGGCAGCTGCGTTCCGAAATAAGGAGAGACGCGAACGAGACGAGAGAGACAGAGAGAGGTAGGGACACCGAAGCGAGGCTGACGGGGGATGAAGGTAACGGGAAAGGAGGGTGTAGCACAGGTAGGGGAGGAAGAGGAGAAGGCGGAGAAGGAGGAGGGACGAAGGGTGAGGTTACGAAAGTGGAGGAAGAAGCGTAACGGCGAGTGCACGCAACAGCAGCGCGCGTGGAAACGCGCCTTCTACGAGTAGCAGAGAGACTTCTCTTGACGGACTAACCCGAAGGCTGAAGGAGGGATAGAAGGGGGAGTGGGAGGACAATGGTGGGGGCTGTAGAGCGACGACGAGAGCGGGTAACAGGGGGATGTGGATCGCGAAGGAGGGAGAAGGACGAAGGGAGGAAGTAAGAAGAAGAAAAGAAGGTTTCGGGCGGCGGCTGGGATAGCTCTTGGTGGTTGTCTGTGGTCAAGGCATAGCAGCTTGGGCGCTGTATTATTCGATGCCCGGTGTTTTACTTCCGTGTGGTGGTAGCGGTGGCGGTTATCGGGGAGGGCGCCGGCGTACAAGTGTAAATGTGCGAACTTGATTGTATCGTTAGATTTTTTATTGTCGCAAATTTCGAATGGACTCGATTAATAGCTGCAATTTAACCTCGAATGGAATCAGTAAAATGTACCCTTTAAGATGGTAAATTAATGGAAAAATCTTGTGATTGCAAATTCATACGTCGAAAGACACTCTCATCAGCTTCATAACTCTCGTCGTATGCGGGGCGCGTCGTTGGGGATACCAGCAAATCGATTCGGCGAGTGAAACAGCGGGACTGAAAATATTCCGTGGAAAGTACACAGAGAGGCGAAAAAGATCGTAAAATTTACCAATGCACGGAGCAAGGCACACGCGCGAAATATCGCTATGTTTCTCGACAGCATGCAACCACCCTGTTGAACGTACGGACACGAGTAGGAGTCACGCCTGGCTCACAGTCAACCAGGATTCGGCGTTTCGGTTCGCAACAGGTCTCACCACCGGCGTTGCTTCTCTCTCTCCCTCTCCCTCTATCTTTTCCTCTGCCCCTCTCTGACCCCTATCTCTCTCGTTTCCAACCCTCATCCTCTCGCCATCCTTCCACTCGCCCGATCACCCTCCCTTTCTCTGTCTCGCTCTATATACTATGTGTATGTACATACATAGTATGTATATATCTCTAACTTTAACACACCCACAGAGTTAGTCGCCTCACGCTCTTGCATTTATACGTATACAGTCTGTTTCACAAGAGCGTTGCAACGATATCTGAAAAAATAATTGATATTTTGCAAAAAATTTGAAAACGGGCTTGTAGTACATCTAAAACACTACGACGCGTTATTGATAGACTGCGGATCTTTATGCAAATATAGATTTTGATTATCTATTTTACAAAAACTGGCATCAAACAGAAATTCTTTTACCTTATTAAAGATACTATTAAGTTCCAACTAAAACAAATACCTCATCGATGTTCATTAAATATGTTTATATACTGAGATTTAAACAATCATATTCGCTATAATTTTTGAAAAATTATTTTTACAGATATCGTTCTTACGCTCTTGTGAAACAGACTGTATATGTATATCCCTCCAACATATTCGGAGAATCGCCACGCGGAACATACGAGTGGCTCGCGATCACGTCCTATTGCTCGTAACGGAAAACTATGATAAATATTGTCCTACCGCCGATTTCACCGGTGCAATTTTCGCCAAGCAATGTTCGTGTGCATCACAGAACACGCGATAGGCTAAGTCCGAGAGAAATGGACCAGTGGGAGAGACGGACCAGAACTGTATTTCATAAATTATACGTCAAACACGCCACCTGTTAGTACTGTTTTGTTTTAATGGAAGTTATTCAGCGCGTCAGCAAACCTGATATCGAAGATTTAGAAAATTTGAAAAAATTCAGCATTTTAATTTGTGGTATGGGCAAAAATTAAAAAAAAAATAGAATCTCTCTGTTGTTTGAGGAGATGATTGTGCCATCTTCGTAAACTACGTTTCAATGACATATACGTCTAATTTTAACCTCGAACAATGATGTTCGAAACAATCACAATGGTGCAAATACATTGTCCATCTATCCCTTACGATTAGGGATAAATGAACCACATATATTCGGTAGAGATGGACCGCTCGTTTTATCTCAACCACACTGTTTTAGTGTAATCGACATTATTTAAATTTTAACTAAATACAATTACAATCAATCTTTTCAGCCTTTACAAAGAGATTTTTCATTTAGCCAAGTAGCTTTGGACCAGAGTCCAAAAATTGATTTTCAATTCAAAAGATCATGCACTACCCAAACCATCGAGTACAATATCAATTATCTCAAAAATATTCGATATTCGGACATTTTAAAAAACTTAGTCCATCTCTTCCTGATTTACCCTAAATCAGAGGGTTCGTCGCGAGGACGGGGAGGGGGAAACAATTTATAAAAAAATCACGGTCCGGGGGCCTCGTTCTAACGATATAATACGCGTGCATTTGCTCGGAACGGGGAACGGTACATGGCCTAGAAAGATATACCGTTTCAACTCACCGACTACGAAGACCATATTCTTTGTCCATCGCAGCAGCTCCCGTCGGATGTGTCTGCGTTCCTGTATGCAGCGGGCATAGGGGCAATCCGCCATTTTTGAAATCACATCTTAGAATATGTGTGTGTGCGTGCCGGCCGGGTGCGCCTGCCTCGTGTTCCCGCGTGGATATCCACCCCCTCCGTCGTCGCCGGCCGTCCTCCGTCCTCGTCGTCGTCCTCGCCGTCGCCGTTGTCGTCCTCCTCTTTCTCCTCCTCCTCCTCCTCTTCCTCCTCCACCTCCTCGTCCTGTTCTTCCTCTTCTTTCTTCCCTCGGTTGACCGGCTTTCTCGATTTCCCCCTCTCGACGATTCCGTTCGTCGTCCTCGTCGTCGTCGTGCTTCTGTCCTCCGTGTGGCGGGTTTCTATGTCGTTTAACGGGGCGCCTTGAACGCGTGTGACGGCGATCCGCGCGCGAGGAGGACGCGAGGGCGGATGATAAGTAGCGTGTACGCTCGCAACAACTTGCCGCTTTAACGTGCGCGCCGGTTACGACGTCACGCGTGACGTATCGCGCGCCAGGAACGTCCAAAGTCGTCGGGGGCGGATGGTGGGATCCCGTTGATCCTCCTCCTCGTCGTTGTAATGCTTCTCGTTCTCGTCCTCGTCCTCGTCCCCCTCCTCCTCGTCCTTGTCCTCGTCGTCTTCGTCGTCGTTGTCGTCGTCGTCCTCGTCGTCCTCGTCGCCGTCGTCGTCGTCGTCGTCGTTGCCGTCGTCGTTGCCGGCGTCGTTACGTCGGTCGCGGCGGTGCTTGTACGTCGGATGGACGGCGAGCAAACGGCAGCAGCGGCGGTGACGGTGGCGATGATAGCGGTGGCGATAACGGTGGCGGCAACGGCGGCGATGCTGGCGGTGTCGTAGGGATGGGAACGCGGCGAAACGACTACTCCCTCGTGCTGAGACAGGGTTAGGGCACCCGGGAACGCACAACACACACGTGCACGCTTGCGCCCTGTGCGCGGTTGCAAGTGTGTGCAGTCTGTTGCCGACGGCAAATCTTCTCGTTTACTTCCTCCCTCGCGTCGATCTCCTATCGCACCGGACCGATTTCCGCCTTCCAACGCTCACCCCACCGAGCTTGTTTCACGGGGGGGGGGGACTCCTTGGCAGCGAGTATAACTGGACGGTCACCTGTAGCAAACGAACAGAAAAAAGAAAGAAAACGATCGTTAGTCTTGATTTACATATAAACATCGATAAACGAAATTATTCCTACCGATCCTATCCGCGATCGGATCGTCTCGATCGATAAATACTACGGCATTGTTCCACGTCGGAAGTGAAATTCTCGTAGCCGGTTACGAAGGAACGCACGGCGACGAATAGCTATTATACTCGGAGGGAAGATGGTGACACCTGTGTGTAAAAAGGATACCGGCCCCACCCCGAAAGAGAAAGGGTACTGCTACTCGAAATGAAACATTGCCGGTAAGAAGAACGTCAGGGCCGATGGTGTAGGTAGGAAGGTAGTAGGGGTGGTTCGCACTTGGAGAAAGAGGAAGAGGAAGAGGAAGAGGCGCGCAGGGTGGTCGGAGGGTAGCTATAGGGGCGGATTCGCGCGCTCTACACCGCCAAGGGGGTGGGAGAGCGTACCGCCGAGAGAAAGAGAGAGGACGCAGAGTGCGCCTAATATGCAACAAGAGAAAAAGAATTGGCGATCAATAGGTAGTAGCTGGTAAGCGTCCTTTCATCCACCCCCGCGGACACCCTCGTCCTTTCTACTTGCCCTATTCCCCTCTCGGCCGTCGTTCACCTCCTTCCTTCTCAGTTGCCTCTATCCTCGCGCTCCCCCTCCCCCTTCACCCTGCTACGATCTCCAGTGTCCTACCTTGCCAGCCCCTTGATTCTCTCGCGTTCATCGCGAAACTCCTCCGCTCCATCGCCTTCGTTGCCGAGAGAGATACCCCATCCGTTCTAATAGCGCCCCTAACTTTCTCCTTGTCACCGAAAATCAAACATCCCCTCTAATTGCCTTTATATTTTATTCTCCCTCTCTCTTTCTCGCTTACACAAACGTCCGCCAAACTTTCTTGTTCTTCTTGGTAACTTTTCTCTTTCTTCTTGTTCGCTGCCTTTCCACGAAACTTTGGGAGCAACACCCCCGGATACACGTGGCAGTGTAACGATGGGGGTGGGGAATAGTGGTCGGTGTAGAGAGATAAGACAGTTGAGAATCAGGGTTAATTGTTGACGCCGTGGGCGAAATAGTATTTGTTCGCGGAGAAACACTTTCCCTCTCGAATGTTTCACCGTCTGAGTAACTTTTCGATCCTACATATTTCGCAACATATCATCAATGTTCGCCCATGTTGTTGCTATTCAATACGAACGAGCTCTCGATCCTGTCCACCATTGATGGCCCCGTACATTTTCCGCGAACTAACGCCCGCCTGTGGGTTGATAATTCACGCGGTGTAAACGCGGGCCTGGTGGTTAGCGGTCGGGATCGATCTTCATCTGCTTATGAAGAGGGAACATGATCGATAGCATTTGGTTGGATATGTCGTATGATGTAGGTGATCAAAATCGGAGTGGCGGCAGTGTTCGTTAAAAGCGTTTGATTCCCGGTGTTGATATTCCGTCCGCGCGCGGTCGCCACTCCGTGAATAGTAGCTACCTGTGGTCTAGCACGACGATTGCCAGTGGCGCTGGAAGATCGATTGGATACTCTTCCGTAAGTAAGCCTACGCGAAACCAGTACCGGAGCGACGTATGGGATTCTTTGGTTTTGCGGTTTCACGAATGTTCCACATTTCCCATGACCCCTGTTTACGCTTCGACCCCCACGAAAGTCTGGTCTTTGAACGTAACAATTAGAGTACAATATCATCGACAAACTCCTTGCCAACCCCTTCCTCGAACAGTTTGTAAACGGTCGGCAGTTGTTGAAAAGAAAATGAGAATGCTTTTGCCAGGCGTTCTACTTTTGGCTCGGTGTAACAAGCCTTCGTGTATGTGTACGTGTGCACGGAGCTTCTACCGATGTCATTGAACCTCCGCGGGCATGCTGGGCGAGGGAAAAGTGACTAGACTCTTAGAGTACCTCTTGGAGTGGTCGGAGTTCTAAGACGCTCGAGCGGTTAGTGTATTAAGTATTCCTCGACCGCGCAAGCATTCTCTGTTCCGATTTTCTGTAAATTTTCTACAGATTCTTCTCGATTATTGTGTGGCTTGTTCTCCACGATTATTGTCCAGGCGTTATCCCCACCACTGTGGGCAAAAAACGAATTTACGAGTGTCTGAAGCGTTTCTCCGTACAAGATTATTGTCCTGGAGCGGAACCGAGGTCGGGACAATAATCGAGAGGAGTCTGTAACTATTTCGGTGATTCTTCCTGTATGAAACTTTAAGCGTAAGACAGATTCCCTCGCAAAACAAGTTCAGGATTTTACTCGAAGGATTTTCTCCTTGGATGTGCAGGTTTATAAGTTCTTTGGTTTTTTTTTCGCAAGACGCTTAATTCCCTAGATAGCAGAGCTGATATACCTGTACGCGGTGTATCCGTGCATCTTGGACGGTTACTTTACCCGCTCGGTTCCCTAATCGATTTTCCCATTACGTGAATCCAGGGAGTGCTTCGCACACACTCGCTTCGCTTTCTGTCGTTCCGTGTCCAGCCTGCATTTCCGACGACGAACAAACGGACCCGATTCCCCTGTCCCACCTGCTCCTCTGCCCCCTCCTCCCTCTCTCTACCGGTTTTCTCATTTTTCTCTCCCTCTTTAAGTACATCTACGTGGCTTTTTCCGTACGTGTTTTTCTATCCGTTTTCGCACGAACGTCTTTTCCACCGATGTCCAGGCGCATTGTCCGTCTCGAACGGACGTAATCGTAACGTCGAAGTGGGTATTCCGATCGGTAACAGTTCCTCCGGTCTGCTCGTGGATCATTGCCTAGATCGTTCCGCGAGTTTACCTCCAAAATTCACGTAACAACGGTTGGACATGCACAATATCACGATCAATAAGTAACGCGTTTACACCGAAAATTATAATTGAATTCGACGTGGGATGATCAGCTTGTGTCAGCGTGACGACCATTATTCCGGTTGCTTCTATAAATCAATTATCGTTTCGGTGTCATTGCTTCGCATTTTTGATTCGAATAATTTCCAACCAGCGGATACCACGATTAAGCAAAACCATCGTCCCCGTCGATTGAAATATCTTCCCTCCCTCTCCCCCACGGTTTCATCGGTTCGCATGTGTCAGTGGAATAATTACATTCGTAATCGGACTACATTACGCGACGGTCGTGCCCGCCCGAACGAACAAAGCGAAACATGTATGAATTGCAAAAGCTAGTAAGTATGTGTAATCCCGAATGACTCTTGCTACGCGTCGAATCGCCGGAAGGAGGGGAGGGGGGCAGCTTCGTCGAATCGGAAGATTTCTTGCCGGGGTTTTTGATCCGTGGACGTACAACGTCGTTCGAAGTCGGTGAATTTTTTTTTTTTTCGAGGTAAAAGAAACTCAATGACGAGCGAGGAAGATAGAAGTGCGTGGTGGCGGCGACGACGGCGGAGAAGGAGAAAGAGGACGAGGAGAAGGAAGGGTAGATCTGCTTCGGGAAGAGCAGTCAGGGGTGGTCGAGAAGGAAGATGAGGAGAAGTGGGAGAGGTGGTGCACTCGGTTTTTTCCCCAGTTGGGGGTGGGGAGGGGGGCAATGGGCGCGAGGCAAGGGTGCGTTGGATTCGGTTACTTGATCTCACCCCTTGGACCACCTCCACCACCGCCTCTAGCAGCAGCAACAGCGGCGGCGACGGTGGCGGCGGCGGCGGCAATCGTACACTCTCTATTTCTCTCCCTTTTTCCCTCCCTCTCTCTTTCGGTCTGTCTTTCTCTCTCTCGTTCCATCTAGCCTGCACATCTTGCTCTTTCTCTTCCTCCTTTTTCGTCTTCCTTTCCCGCTCACTCTCGGCCCCTCGCTCGCTTTCGTTTTCTCCCTCTCAGCCTCACCCTCTCTCTCAGTCACTCCTTTTTCCCTCTCTGTCTCCGTTCCACGCGCCTCAGCACGGTGCTTCTCGTTTTTTTAACGAAGGATCCGCTCAATACCTCGGCTGTCATAACCTCCCGGCACCCTTCCAGGGTGGCCCGCCTGCCACAGCAAAACCCACCCTCCAAACCCTCCGCCTCCTTGCGCCTCGACGGGGCCCACCGACCCTACCGACCGACGAGCCACCACCTAGCGCGCGCCCCCGCGCGCTCTCATTCCTCTTCCCAGTTTTTAACGTTTCGTTCGACGTTTCCCTCCGGGCGAGCGCCAGGGACGACGTAAAGGGGGAAGTGCATTTCGTCGTTACTTTGTTTTACGTCCTTCCTCACCTCCTACTCTTCCTTTCATGCCCACCTCCGTCCTCTCTTTCGCTCTTTCGCTTCTATTCTTTCTTCCCCCACCCCGCCACCCTCCTCTCGTTCTTTCTCACTCATTCGACAGAACGTACATACCCTCTCGCGCGGGTACACATACGGCGGCCTCTTTTTCTTGTTTCCCCTGCCGACACTAACTCCGTCTCGCTGGCGCTCATCCTCCGGCGCGCCTCTATCCATTTTTTCTTCAATTTTGAAACCGTCTACGCACGATATCTTGTGCCACGAAAGCTATCCTTCGGTATCCACGTTGCCGAACTGACTAGTTTAGATCGGTTTCGTTGTCTGACAGCCGAATGAAATGGTTCAGAGAGATAGAGGATCGTGGAAAAAAGACCACTTTCGATGATTGTAACGCGCGAGGCTGTGAAATTTCGTGTCCACGGAACAGCTGACTTTTTACAGAGGACGATAGGGATTAATGCGCAAGAGAGAATCCAGTTCGGTTGGCTTCGGCGAAGGTGACACAGTTGACCAGAAAAACCCCTCGTCGCGCTCGACCTCTTTTGATCGAATCTGTTAACGATGAACGGTTCACTGCACCCCCAAAATCGCGGGTTCGGAGAGATTTTTTAATTCTGGCGTACACAGGGATATTCTCGATCGTTCCTCCTCCCCCTGGTTAAAAACAGGCAAACTGGTCTCGTGTTTTTTGTTAAGCATCGCTGGTCTATCAACATGTCCCAGTTTTCGATATCCCTTTAACGTGGAATGCTTACGAGGTTTTCTAAAAAAATATTCGAATATGTAAGTTCGTGATAGGAGAAGAGCACTTTAAGCGTCGACTACTGCAATCCACGACGGTGTCTCAGCGTTGAAAACCAGTTCCCGTGGAAAGAGACGCCGTGGTTCTTCGCGAGTTCTCGATTTAGAAAACTCGACCTTAGTCCCGTGCCGTGTACTGGTTGTCTGGTCTACTGACACGAGGCGGCTTTCAGAGAACGTGGAAACGAGAAGCAGCACGGAGTTAAAGGGAGTAATAGACTACCGAGAGGCACAGAAGGTCGTGTATACCTTTTCTTTCCCGGACCTGTTTGCTCCTCTCTCGGTTCTCTTGGTCGCTTCAGAATCTCTAGACTTGTCTACGGCAACCGACTGAGCAGTGATTCTACTGAAATGATTACCCAGCCTCGCCCCTTCCTGTTTCTTCCTTTTTTCATAGAATATATATTCAAAGTTAACCTAGATCGAAAGAGATACTTGCTTCGTACGTAGCAATTCGAGCGATTAAACGCTGCTCGGTAATTTTCGAGGAGTCGATCGATAGACCAAAAACTTGACACGAAGAAAGGACTCAGGAGACACTTTGCGAAAATTCGTATGGAATTTTGGTGATGATAGTCCTCGTGGCCTGGTGAGAATGCTTTAAATCCTGTTTGGAGGCTGCCGAGAATCCTGTGTTAGAAGTACCAGCACAACATAGCTCTCGGGGAAGCAACAGTTCGTTCTGCGCCCCCTCCTACCCACCATCCGTAGCCTCCAACCCTCTGGTATCCTCCTTTTGCTACCCTAAACCGTTGCCACCAAAGCATAGAGTTTCCCCACACCCTGCTCCGTACGTCTCCTTCGCCACCCGTGATCCTCCTCGTCTGTCCTCCTCGAGCTCTCTCTCTTTCTCCCTCTCCCGTTTTGGCTCGGCTCTTTGCACGCTTCCATGACTATACTTTGGGTGTCTACTAAATTTAGGCCCCAGTTTCTCTCGGCTCACCTCTGTCGACGCTCTTTTTTCCTTATCCTCTTGGTCTATCTCCCACTCTCTCTATCTCTCTGTTTCCATACCAGCGACGGACATCATCGTGTCGACTACTTGCCGCTATCACGTTGGCTCGCAACGTAAAAGGGATACGACCCCTAACGCTTCGGACGCCATTTTCAATCCCGTATAAAACATTCTCCGTGAGATTCAGCCGGTATCTCTTACGGCGAGATCACCCCTGAACCGAGTAAATATCTGAACCTCTAAAGCTGCGTCACCATTCTGTCGATCAGCAAAACCGATCGGCTTATTTAGTTCGGTTACGTTCGGTTTTGTCGATCGGTTTTACCGATCAGCATAATGAAGACGCACTTTAACGTTACCCCCACCCCTACGTCATCAGTTTCATTGCGTTCGATACGAAAGATAAAGTTGTAATTTCGCTATCGAGGCGTTTGTATTTAAATATTGTCCGAAGATTCGATTGGAAGAGCGAAACGATCGGCGGAACATGTGTCTGTGTAGCGCTTGGTATATCTACTTTGGGAACAGCTGTGCAGAGGATTTGCGCGTGGGGGGATGGAGGGGAGAATGGGGGATCGATACCTAACGGTTGATATTTTCATCGTCGACGTATCCGAGATTGGTATAAACGCGACGGAACGAACAAATACCGAAAAGTGCAATCTCGATTGAATTAATTTCGTTCGAGCGCAGCGGGCATCGGTGAAACGCGATCGGAACGGATTGAAAGTTTCGCCGGCGTCAATATGATAATCTCAATTTTCGACTCGATTTGAATCCGATGATCGTGATGATGCTCACTGTGAAAACGAATCCCGGCGGGGTGGGGGAGGAAGGGGGGACAAAAAAAAACGCAAAAAGTCTGTCTATGCGAATAAAGGCACCAGGGTTCGCCGGGGAGACGAGGACGGAGAAAGAGAGAGACAGAAAAAAAAAGTGGGAGCACGTTCGAGCGCGAAAGAGAGATAGAGACTGATAGAGACGATGAAAACGTTGTAAAACAAAACGTTGGACGCAATTTCCAGCTGGGATTCCACGCTGTGAAATGCAATAAAAATCGTTTCGCTTCATTCGCGCGGCGCTTTTCGAAAAAAAAAAAAAAAAAAAAAAAAACTCGAAAACGAGTGACTGCTCGTATTGCCCGGTTAAATATACGCGTATACTCAAAGCGCCTCGCGTTACGGAATCGTTGCGCGCCGTTTCGAAACGAAAGGCACACGGCTAATGCCATTAGAGACGCGACCGCGATCGAAACGTCATAGTTACGAACGGTCGGGAAAACTCGGGCGAATTAAATGATCGTCGATTAATAGGCGAGGAATTACGGGACCCAGCTTCGCGTTCGCCAACCGTGGGGTTGGAGGGAGTAGGTATTAATGAGTTACGAGTATATATAATATTCTGCCGGTTTCGTGCGTCATCGAATCAACACGGCATTCGCATTATTCTTGAGCATTGCCGAATAAGGTCAGCGTGTCGATGTATAGATGATTCAAGTTGAAATCCTTATCGTGTTACTGGAAATTCTGATCGCATTATTGTCCTCCGCGCTGTATCGATTACCGTTTCAGAAAATTATCCTGCCTGCTCGTAGAGATCACGCTGGAATAAAACAGCGGTTGTACACTGACGTGCAAACTCGGCTTCGACTAGGTAGGGAAAGGGCCTTCTACCACTTGGTAAATTTATTCCAAGTACGGAAATAAATGTTAAATTGATTGTGAGAAAGTTCAATGTTATATTTTTTTTTGGCGGAGTCGAAATCTCACTCTCATCTGTCTTTTATCCCAACCGTATACGATCTTGATTCCTCTGTCGTGATACGGCCAATAATCTCGGGGGATGTGTTTTCCCTCGCGACGAGAAAGCGAAAAATCGTCGGGACGACGGAAATACAGCGCCCGGCAACGGATATGCCTCCGGCGAACGCAATTGAAATTAATTCAGTCGGCCACGCCGGCGTGTCCCTTCGACGGCTTTACGAAGGGGAAAGGTCGGAGGGAAAGGGAACTCGAAGTAAGATATAATAGAGCAAAAGAAGGGGAGAGAACGAATCGCGGGCTTGCGTGACGTGTACGTACGGAAAATTCGGTTTCTCGTCAGAAAAGACGGTGCCCGGGAAAGATGAAGATGTGTGCGTCCGGTTTGCTGAAAGAAAAAGAAAAAAAAAAAAAAAAACGCTCGCGTGGTCGCCGACGACGACGTGGTCCTCTCTCCCCCTGTCGTTCTTTCTCGTTCCTTCTTCGTTTTAACCCTTTCTCTCCTTCTTCCCCAAACGGTTCTCCCCTGGTGCACACATATGCCAACACTTCCATACGTGGTACGGTTCTTTCTCTCAGTTTCCCCCTTCCTTCTCTCTCTTCTCTTCCTTCTTTGGCTCCCTGACTTTTCGTCTCCATTCCCCTGGCCTGTCCTTCTCTCTCTATCTATCTCTCTTCTTCTTCTCTCTCGTCCGTACTTCCGCGCACGCTCGAGAGTACGACGAAACGCATCAAAGAATCCATCAAATTAAAAACGCAATTATAAAAAAGCGTCGTCGCCTCTTTGTCGAAAAGCAAGCTTGCCGGAGCGACCCTCCAGCGGGTCCGCTCTCCATCTCTCGGTCTCTCTCTATTTCTCCTTTCCTCCAGCCTGTTGGTGGTTCCCTCGTATGTTCTCTCGCGACGTGAGCTACGGTATATCAACAGTGCCTGCGTGTGGTGGATGTGTCACACGGTTCGAGCCCCTTCTCCTCGGCCACCTTCGCCACCACGTACGTACGTCTGGGTTCCTACCCCGAAAAAAAATGCTATCGATCCCTGTGCTCCGGCGAGACCGTGTGCCTCCCCCTCCCCCGTGTCGTTTCGTTTCGTTCCGTTCCGTTCCATTCCGTTACGGCACGGTCTCAATTATAAAACGCTTCGAAACATGGCCCTCTCCCGCCTTCCCACCTCTCTCCGTTTCAACCCCCTCGATCCCCTGGAATCGTAGCGTAAAGACGATGACTGGCTGGTGGTATGAAAAGCTCGCGGTTCGACATGGTTCCAGCCAGTGCAGTCGTTGCACCCGCTGCATCGTTGCACACGCGGCACCCGCGTTTCGTGGGTTCGTTTTCCGGGGGTAGACACCCCTTCGTGGTAAGGGTTCCCATGCTCGTTCGTTCGCGCAACCTCGCTACTACCGCTTTGACGCTTACTTTTATCTTCCCCCTCCTTATTATACCTCCGCGTTTTTGGTAAATGAAAAACGGCACGGCCTTCCGCGACGACGGCGTTGAAACTTTCAAAGTGCCCACCCCCTTTCGCCGTCCTCTACCCGCGCCCCTACGGATCCACCGTCCCTTGACGTGCCCGAATGTTTTTCGACGCTCGAAAAAATCGTCATCGTGTTTTCAAGCAACGTGTACCTTACTTGTGCTTCTGTTCTCCGGCTCGACTGATCGTTCTACGCTTGCGACACTTTCGCCGGTGGCTAATGAACCTCGGAACGTGATGAAAATTTTATACATGCGTTCTCCATTGTCGTAAAGTTATGCGAAGGTAGATTAGATATCTACCAGTTTCGTGGGTATTCCGTGGAACGTTGATACATACACATACAGTGAGAGTCAAAAGTGAGTACAGACTCCTCTCGATTATTGTCCCGAACTCGGGACAATAATCTTGTAGGGAGAAATGTTTCAGACCCTCGTAAATTCTTGTTTTGCCCGAAGGCCAAACTCCGAAGCGGACCCGAGTATGTCGCATTCATCGAGAAATTACTGTCTATGACTGCCTCTTTTTATCATTGTATAGGGTGTTCAAGACGTTCGTCCCCACGTCATCCCATATGGGTGACGTTCTTCTTGTTAAATTTGGTTTCTTTTGTTTTTTCAATTCATCGTTGGTATTCCCGCTTATCGCTCTGTTACAGAAATTATATCGTCCAGTAAATACTAATGAATATATTGAAATCTATTATGTTCTTTTAATTTTAAGAACAGGCAGAACTTTCCGATAGACCTAATATCTGTAACTCAATTTCTCGTGCGGTACGATACGATCCGCGATAGTTTTAACTCGTACAACGGAATCCAATGTGTAAGGATTCGCCCTCGATTATAGCCACGAATTCTCTGCCGTCGTGCCGTTGAATTATAGCCGGCCCCGGACTGGCATAGGAATAACCATCTAAAGCATGGAAACGTGGCAAATGGTTAGGTACTTGGATATTCGCGTGCCATCCGAGATAGGTCGACGTCGAAACTGACCGTTCCGTTCGTTCCGTCGTCGTCGTTCAGACAGGAACTTTGGAAAAATAATAGTTTCATGAGACTCGAGTTCGAGCGTGTTCCGTGTACGAGATACCGTGCGGGCATGCTTATACCTCGAAACCATCGTGGCAAATTTTTAAACAGATATCGCGGCCAGCCGTACGACGTTATACCCCCTTGTGTATCGACGATCGATGCCAGCGAAAACGGAACAAACGCGAAACAGGATCGAACGATATCGCCCGGAGGGGAGGGGGACGTTGATCGGTTGCGGTCACGACGGGCCAGCAGCTTTTCATCGAACGGAAGAAGAAGATCAATGGAAACGGACGGCGGGATATTTCGTCGACGTATGTAGTTGGCAATTAATCGTGGGAACGATCGCTCAGCCGACGTTTCCCCTCCCCATGAAAAAAAAAAAAAAAACACAAAAAAATGGATAAGTCTTCGTCTCGGAGGAAGCGCGACGAGTCGCGCGAGGATAGGGGTGGCTGAAGTTCCAGGCGGCGTGCACCGATCCGATACCTCTCCCCACCCGTCACGTTTTTTCCTGCGAGCAGCTACCTATTGATCGGATATTCAAAAATTTCTGAAACGAGGAGATACGAAGCCGGAGCACCATCAGGAGTACGGGGATGAGGAGAAAGGACACGGAACATGAGAAGAGAAAGAGAAAGAAAGGTGTGGTGGGGGAGAAAGGTGGCGAGGCGAAGAGTGGGGGGACTCGCCGGGGATGAGTTGTCGCGAGCAGACTAGCCCACCCCTTCCACCCCCCAACCGAAGTGGGGGTTAACTAACACAGTAGTGGCCCAAAGACGCGGATTCCTTTTTGTTTCCATCGGTCTTTTTTTGTTTCTTTCCCCTACGACCCCACCCGTTCGCGGGGTAGGGAAACTGCAATTCCACTGCTCGTCTATGTTCTCTCCCTCGACCACCACCACCACCATCGCCACACCACCTACCTACCTGCACACCGAACGTCCACCTAAAATACGAGTTCGATATTACCTTTCACCCGGCTACGTGGGATCCGCGCGCGCTCTCTCTACGGCTGTACGTCCCCTCGATCCTGGGGACTGGGTGCAACCATTACCGATAACCCCCCACCCCCGCGCGATTTAATTACTAGCATTTTATTAAAAGTATCGACAGCAGCCGTCTTGTTTACGACTTTGCAAATTAATGTCCCGGCCTGCCGCGGACTCTTCCTCGGTTCCACGTCTGCCAATATCGGGGAAGGATGGCTGGAGGATGGGGGTGGGGAAACTCGACAAAAAATCTTGAAATTAATGTTTCCTCCGTTGGTCCGACGGAAAGGCGAAAGGACGTTGACCCTATCCCGCCACAGGCTGTGGAGTACGAAAGAGTGTAAAGGTTATGTTGGACCGACGTGCAGACAACCACAGAGTTTCCACGTGGAAAATCGTACACGATCGATTGTTAAATTTTCCTATCGGTTTAGATAGTGTCACATTACATATATAGACGAGGAGACACGCACACATGGGGTGAAAGAAGAAAGAAAAAAACGTAATAGCACAGCGCTCATCTCGTCGCGACGAGAGGTCGTCGTGTCTGGTTCGAAGCGACGCGAGAGTGGGACGGCGGCGGACCATCTGGACACAAAATCGACAAAACGCACGATGAAACGTCAGATGCAAGACGTGCAATGAAATCGAGGCGAATGTAATTGACTGGTAAATAAAAGGCGCGGCGACAGGAATCAATAACCGGGAAAAAATCCGAGAGAAACAAAAATTTGAAATACCAACACGCTGCTTTGAAAAATCAAACGGGAGAGGTCTCGATTGCGACGCGACGCAACGCATCGGCTGCGATCTAAATTGCTCGACGCTGCCACGATACATGACGTTTATTAATTATAGGAAGTGGGATTTAGTTGGGGGACGGGGTGGTCCGGCTGAACAACTTGTTGACTCCGGGCGCACCGCCTGTGTGTTCGTACACGTCACAGCAGCTGGACGAAGGTGAATTTTATCGTGTCGCCGCGTATCGAATAATAGATCTCCGAAGAGAACTGGGGGTCTGGACGGATACCTGTCGAGCGAGAGCGTTGCGTTTCCGTGCGACGCCGTTTCGCATCAATGAGGAACACGCGAAAAATAGTCGTTTCTATGCGTCGTTCCTTTCTCGATTACACGTTTACTGCGTCGATTTTCCAACGGAATAACAAGCTTTCTTCGTTCGGGCCTCGTATCGTGTATTTTCTGCGTCCTCTTGTGTCACGTCCCTCCGAAATACAAGCCGAACGCATTAAGACGAAAAAGAGAGAGAGATTCGGAGGCGCGATCATTGACCACGTGCTTCCTTTCACGAAATGGCTGGACGATAAGAAACATATTGTTCGAATTTCGACGGGGAGACAAAGCCTCTGCTCACGCGGAGGAACTATAATAACTCCGTAATATCTCCCTTGGACGGTTTCGTAAACACTGTATCAATGAACGGAACGAGGGTCGGACATCCTCCGAAGAAAAGAAGATAGCTGGGGGACCCTCTTTTAGTATACGTTGATATATCATTTAGAGATGAAAGAAATAACATGGGACGAAGAAGAAACGAGAGCAAGAACAGAAATAAAAGCGCGCAAGAATCCCAGTGATCGTAAGTGCCCGTTCGAAGAGACCAAAGATAAAGCAGTCTGTCTCTGGTACGTCTACATTTTCGGACATGTATAAAGTGCGTTGCTCAGAAAACTTCCCACCGTGACGGCACAGAAGCAAGAGGGCGACTTCGCTCTGATTGGTTAGAGACACTATAATAAGAGACTGGACTTGAGCTAGCCAGTTTTCATGGGCTCGACGAATCTTTTCTATTCCCACTCATTTTTAAATCTATGAATTATACTAATTTTAATTGTAACACAATCATAAGAAAGTAAATGTTTGGAAGTGAAATTCAATTTCATTACCTTCTTGCAGTAATTAATGTCTTGTAATTGCTGAGATTAATTTAGTATTATATTTCCCAGTGCGATATAAAGTAAAGGTAAATATTAAGATCACAATGATATCAAAATCACATAAATGAACTTCGGAATGACGTCATTTTAACGTCTTGTTAACATCATTTTGATATCATATAGTAATCTCCTGTTTCGTTTGGGATAGACAAGAATTTTACGCTGTTTTATGTTTTCTAATATTTACATTATTTATATGTCTCATATACAAAACAAAATACCGTTATAAACGTTTCTACATGTCACAAGTGAACTAGTGTATATTTCTTTCTCCTCGTATGATTTAACAAATTCATGGCGGCTAATGGCCCAGTGTCCAGTCACTTATTACAGGGTCTCTATGATTGGTCGATGTTATCGCGCTGACCAATAGAAACAATGCGTGTGCCCAATAACCAATCAGACTCGCATATACCCTTCGGAGGCCTTCTTCTGAGCAACGCACTTTACGGTTAACGATCACGTTTTCTTGTGCGTGTACCATGAAACGCGATCGACTACACCGAGGGAAAGAAAAAACAGGCAAAATTTCATATTCGCCGCTGCAATCCTGGAATGCGTCCAGTCGAGCGTCATAGGAGAATGCGCCGTAAGCCAGGAGAAGGACAATGGTCGCCATTGGTTAGCACCAAAATGTCAGCTGACAGGTTTCGTGCGGTTACGTAAACTTATAGCAATGTGTATAGTCGAACTAGAATGGGGACGTGTTCTCGGTGTCGCGCGCGGCTCGTCCGACGAAATGCACTCGCATTTCAGTTACTGCTCGACGCGAAAACATCGTTGCTAGCTGCTGCACTTCGACTTCCCTTCTCTTTTTCACGGATCTTTCGCTCTCTAGGACGCGCGCATGTCGACGACGACGACGGGGAACACGCATGCACTCGTGCAAACACACAGGCGAGGCGCGATGCATCGCGGCTTCGTCACGACGACGTTTCCGACGGGAAACGAGACGGAGCAACAACGTCTGAACGCTGGTCTAGCAGGGTCGGTTTATGATTTTTTCTGGCCCAGGGGCCCCCTTGGTTCATAAGCAAGAAGAGGAGGGTGGGGGCAATTTTTGTACAAAACATAAATCAATGCTTCCTTATATTTAACAGCATTGATTCTATTTCTTTCTACATTTCGTGCAGTTTCTAATTATTTCAAAAAGAAAAGAGTAAACGAAATTTCATTCAATTACTTTTTGGCATAAATCGAAAGCTTAGATCGGGGTCCCCCTGGACAGTGTTGGGCAGAATTTTATTCGAATAAAATTCGAACGTTCGTGTCGTTCTGAGGTTTAAACAGTTAATGAGATTAAATAATTGTTCGACAAATGTCGATTCATTCATAAAGAAGTATTATGTTATTATGAAAATTAAAATTTCCGCGTTTAAACAATTAAAAATGACGAAATACTTTTTTTTATCTTTTATTCGTTATTCGAAACTTTTTATCTGGATAATGAGTTTGCCCATCTCTACCCCTGGAAAGGGCTTTAGCCCCCCTCCCTCCATTAATTCGGCTCTGTGGTGTAAACTGTTGTCGTCGTGGACGTTGTAAGAAGACCATGTAACCAGCACTAATACACACAATCAGAATTCCGCTGGAGCAGAGCCGGATGGCTTTGACCCTATCTCTCGCATACCCCGCTTATTTAATAACTACGATAACGACTCCGATAATAACCGCGATTCTCTCCTCGTGTCCGCGCATTCGACGGGAACTCTCGAATGTACATAGATATGTACATAGTTATTCGAAACGGACGCACGGCCACGGGGACGCGTGGCAATGATCGAATCCTCTGTGGCCTCACTGGCACAGGATCAACCCCTGCGACACGAAATCGAACCAAAATGAAAATCGCGCGCGACGATCCGACGGCCGACAGAGAGATGAATTTATTTATGAACCGCGTGTGAATCTGTAAAGGTACACGTATCGAGGTCAAAAGCAATCAATCCGAAGTTCGAGCCTATATAGCATTTTTTCCGTTTTTTTTCTTTCCTTTCTAGAGCGCGACCGGATTGAATTTCACGCCCGAGACACGAGAGATGAAAAGGCGGGTCTCTTTTTTTTCTTTTCTTTTTTCAGTCTACCCGCCGACGTCGCGGACTCGTTGCGGAATTTCGAAGCGAACGTCAAGGTGGAAGGCCTAGGCCCCCCGAAGAATCGATAAAAAAAAAGCAGCCGCTGCGACGCGGAGAACGGCTCGGCGTGAAACGGGCGCGAAGGAAAATACGAGGGCGGCGCCGTGTGTGCAAGTGTGTTTCGCTTGCAGTCTGGAGAAATGCAACCGATACGGGGTGTAACGAAAGTGTTGTAGGTGCCTGAAGTGGGTCACTCGTGAGGTGATTTGGAACAAGGTTTTCCTTCGGAAAAATTTTATCCAAGGATTTGTTGACCTTTTGCGCTGTCAGCCCATTCGAAATAAAATAATCGACAGAGTTCCGCGAAGAATTGTACCTACTTTACACAGATATGTACACTAACTGTTTGTTTAATAATAATTTTGTGTGCAACACTTTCGTTACACTCTGTACGTATAATCGGCTCGAAACTTCATTTTGTAAGCATAAATTCTTCGATCGAACTTTCCGCGAAACGCCAATAATAGAGAGAACCTATCAGTCTGGTGGGTGATAAAGATAAGTAGGAAGTAATTTTTCCGAGGTACGATCAGAAAATTTTCGTGGGTGCGAGGAGTGAACGACGAATCGTGTTCGTCCAGTTATAAAATCCCCCTTTTGCCGGAAATCGCTTGTCCGTCCGAATAACGACGGGCCTCTTTGCTCCGCTAAAGAAGATAAACTATCGGATTAACCCCTTTGACTATGAAAGGCATATATACATACGCCCTCTAAGTTTTTCTTACTATAACCCACTTACTATGTTACTAAACTGATCTAACACAGAATTAAAATTTTTTTTGCGACTGACGTGCTCATATCGCATCATGCAAGAATGCTCCGCAGTCAAAGGATTAAAATCGTCCAGCCTCTTTGCTCCGGTTCGATTCCGATCTCTTCGTTTCCCCCTCTCCCCGTTTTCAGCCGCGTGTGGTGGTGTCGCGGCGACGTCTGATTTGCATAAACGTTCATTGGCAATTTAGCGGCTCGGAGACCACACACGGAAACAAGTTCGAGCCGTGGGCACACGATGCTCAATAAAAGTAATGGACGCCGCAGCACCGTAGCGTTTTACGACGACTACCAAGGAACCTCCAAGGTTTCTGTACGCTCGCGAGTAAACTCGGCTTCCGCTAGGGGAAAAAGTAGCGTAGAAGAAAAGTCTCCTACCAGTTAGTAAATTTATTTCAAGTACTGTAATAAACGTTAAACCAAATGTTAATTTGATATAAATTTCAGTAACTTCTAAAACTAAATGGTAGGAGGACCTTCCCTAACCTCACTTTTTCTCCTAGTGAAAGTCGAGTTTGCTGGCGAGAGTACACCGACGAGCAAACTCGGCTTCCGCTAGGGAAAAATATGAGGTGACCAAAGGGCTTTCTACCATTTAGTTTTGGGAGTTACTGAAATTTCTGCCAAATTAATATTCGGTTTAACATTTATTCCAGTACCTGAAGACGTATCGAACGCGCACGCGCTCGATTTCCAATTACTTTTGTACAATTTTACGAACGCAAGACGCCCGTCGAGTACGTATACACCTCGTGGAACGTTACCCGTTGTTCCGTCGAAGCGAGTTACTTAATGATATTTCGGTGTCCTATTATTAAGCGCGCGTGTCAATGGCAGCTGTGATAATTAGCAAACGGTGCTTTAACGGCTGACGAACGTCCGTTGCACTCGGAGCTTACAGAACGGTGTTACCATGCCCCGTGTAATCTGTAATGGAAAAGCTGCCTCCTGTTCGCGGATCACGAATTAGTCGCAAGCCGTCGATACCGATTCCCTCGATTAAACTCTTAAACGACGTTGGTCGACGGGTAACGTAGGTATGTAATTCGGCGATGACCGATCATCGATCGTAATCTCCGTTCCCATTGCTTCACGATGACGCAAGCTGGGACAAAAACTCGGAAAATTGACGGAACAACCGACCGTGCCGCAATTCCGTCCGACAGACTCGCGTCATCGATGATAAGATCTTAATAAGAATTGCTGCGAAGATCGGCGGAACGGGAGGGGGGGGGGTACAAAAAATATGATTGTGCCTCCTAGTGTGGTTGAAACGGAGCGACTGAAAATATGGTGTTTACCAGTATCTATATCTGTTAAAACAGGCGAATCGCTTCTAGTTCTTGTTACGAGCGATAGAGGGAGAGGAAACGAGTCTCGTGAGAGCTTATGTCGGTCTGCTGTTCGCATTTACAAACGACCGAATCGTGGCCGCGAGAGTTAATCTAAACGTAGACGCCTTAAGAAGAAATGCTTCAGACCCTCCTAAATTCGTTTTTTGCCTAAAGCTCGAGCCTCATAAACAAAAGCAAAGGGGTAACACTTGGACAATAATCGTGTAGAACAAGCCAGACAATAATCGAGTTGAGTATAACTATTGATAACTATCGATGGCTAGTGGTCCAACAATCAAAAACTGTCAACAATGCCAACTATCGATATTTTTCATTATCGATGAGTGTCGATTTCTACTATTTACAGCCGAGGAAAAAATAGTCCAAGAGCCATTTTCTCGGTACGAAAAAAGACCCGACGGTGTTCATCGGATGAGTCACAGCACGCTGGTGTCGCCAATTAATTTGCGAAAACGTGCATCACCGTGGCCAAAAGTCACGCCTATTTTTAGAAACAATCGATCCTGTTCGCTGGAGGATTAATTGATCCAGCGAGAACGGTCACGAGTCGCGGGAAAAGAGAGTTTGCGAACATCGGTCGAAATGTTTATTTTTACGTTTCACCCCCCCCCCCCCCCCCCCCGTCCTGGGCATAGTCCCATGAATAAATGCAGCATCTTGAAACCGTGGACTAAAGCGACGGCGATCTGTATTCCCGTCTAAATGCGCATCCTGCCGTATCTAATGGCACCAACGTTACCACCCTCCCTCCCCCCATCCTCACCCCAACGATTCCGTCGTGTACTTTCGTCCTATCTTGACAGTTTTTTCGGTATCGATTGGAACACGGGAAAAGAAACAAGAGAACCGTTCGTTCCGAACAAAAGATCTTCGTAAGTCCTGATCGAATGGCGGTGCTCGATCAGCACGTTGTTTCTTTGCATTTCACGTGCAGCCGATCTATAACGTTTTCATCACCGTGGCCAAATTAACATTTCTTTATATACACATACCCGATTTGACCCGCGAGTACGAGCCGTTAACGCCGTTAAAAATAACTCGAAGAAGACTTTCAGTCGAGGACACCTTGCATCTAGGCGCAAGACACGTGAAGTTACGCAAGCTTAAATCGGCTGGAACCTTTTCCAATTCCATTTTAACCTTTTGACTATGAAAGGCGTATATATACGCCCTCTAAATTTTTTTTAATATAACACATTTATGTTTTTTTATCTTTGGGTGCTCAAAGTCGCATCGACTTCTTGGTCATTGGCGACTCCTTAGATTAGGTTATATTTCTTTGTATAGTTTTGTCTTTTAGAAATTTTACGATGGCTTTTATGTGATCCTGTGAGGTTAGGACTGAAAGGGAATTCAGTTTGTATTTTGCTCTTTAGTTTTAGTATTTCTCACACGTGGAAGGTGGTTGATTGTCACCCCTTGGTTTCATAGGGAACAAACGGGTGGTTCCGTTTTTTTCAGTAGGTGTTCATGTGTTATTTTTCTGTGTCCTGTTCTGAGCCTTGTTTGAAAAAATACGATCTAGAGGCAGTTTGAGCAGCTCCGCGGTCAGGCAGACGGGTCGAAACATCGAAAGCCATAGCCTCGATTCTTCGAATTAGTCACTAGAAAGTTTGCAACTTGCTCGCCGACTATCAGCCTCGCGTGGATCCCTTAAGCGACGTCCTTACACCATTGATTTCCCTCGGAAAATTCTGTATGGAGTATCTTGGTTCGGATACTAGAATCTGGCAGGTGGTGATTAAAAAAAAAAAGAAATTAATTCGAGACAATGGAACTTGAACAATCTCTTGGATACACGACCAATAGAACCGTTCTACTTATTAATCCCCTATTATTAATTCCCGTCCTCTGTCGAAACGATACATTTTTTTTTATTCTCGCCGGGCGCTAAAACGTTCGAATCTTACGCAATTCCATGAAAACACGGGCGCTCGCGATTCCTATTGTTCCGTTCGGAGGTAACGGCTAATGAAAATCGTAGTCCGAGGGGAGCAAAGTGCACACGAGGCTGTTGCATTTGTACCGCTGCCTTTCGGGCCGAACGATAAGAAAGATCCGTTTCGTGTCATCTTTGACACGTGAAGTCGTATTACGTAAGCTTTAATATGCTGACCCACCAGGCGACCGACGGCCGCGACGTTCTAAATGCAATCGTCGTCGTGTCACCGTTGCGACGACGTTTTTGCTCCTGGATAGAGGAATCGAAATGTACCAACAGACCAGGCTCACGATTGGACGTCTACTTTTTTTTTTTTCCCCCCCACCCGTTTGGAGGATGCTCGCCGTAAGTGGCAAGCGGGCAATCGACGTCGATTTCGACTATGGAATCCATCCCCACCATCGCCACGTGGTCGGGCGGTCGCTGAAGAAAAATATAACTGGGACCCAGTTGTGTACCAGGCCTCGTTCGTTCGGCACATGGAGTCGTCGTTACGTAAGTCTAAATCTGCCGGCCATTTTGCTAACTCGCTAGCGCGCGGAACGCGACAAGTCGTCTGCATGCATATACATATGTGGTGCGTGCGTGTCTGTGCGTGTGTGGAAGAGGAACGCGCCACGACCCTTCTGCGTCTCTGTCTCTCCCCTGCCAGTTGCTGTCGACCCTTCTTCTCTACTTCTGGGTTGCCCTACACGCTACTCCGTCGAGTCGTTCTGCCTCCGGCCAAGCATTTTGAATGTCACCGCAGTTAAACGCTGCTGCAGAGCACCGTTGCTACCACACCGCGACGAGTCCACGTGTAACAGCACGAGCAACGTGTGCGTGCATTCACGCTCAGCACGCCGGTGTATACAGTGGGTAAAAAAAGTATATTCGCACACCCGTTAAAACAGAGCTCTCTTCATATTGTGGACCAAGTGTCTTGAATTCGTTTTTGTGGTGTTAGAAGGATTGATTTCCTAAACGATGTGTCAGAAAGATTTTGAAAGAGTTAGAATTGATTGGTATCGCGAGGAAAATAGTAAAGGTCGATTTTTACAATCTTTTTTTTTTCTCTCTGAGTCTGTAATGAACATTTGCTAAATGCATTTGGAAGAACACGAGAAACATGTAATATGTCAGTTTCTTAAATAAGTGGACTTAATATACTCTAGCTCTGAGGTCCAGGTACATACGTATGTTTATATGTGTGTTTATGTACCCTCGCGAGCAAACTCGGCTTCCAGTATAAGTGGCGTAGGGAATGAGCCTCCTACCATCAAAATATACGTCAACAATGACTAATTAGGATGTAGCCTCACGAGCAAACTCGGGTTTCGCTAGGGGAAAAAATGGCGTTGGAGAAGGACCTTCTAAAATTTGGTATCTGGAATTACTGAAATTTATACCAAATTAACATTCGACTTAGCATTTGTTTCAGTACCTGAAATAAATTTACCAAATGGTAGGCCCTTCTCTTACGTCAGCTTTTCCCCTAGAGGACGCCGGCTTTCCTCGCGAGGAACATTACGATTTAGCGCCTCGACGCTGCTGCTTCCCTCTGGCGCACGCGCTCGTTCTGTGCGCTTCCTTTCTCTCCTCTTCTTCTTCTTCGAAAGAGAGACAGAGACGATTATCTTGGGGCCCAGTTTCGTGAGCTTCCCCCTCCCCCCTTGCGTTACCATCACGCTCGCTCTGTTTCCTTCACTCCGATCTGCCCGGATTATTTACGACTTTCGACCGTGTTCAACGATTCGTGATTATCCGGACGAATTCACCGTTTATGCTTGTTTAAGCGGGGAGTGTGGCGCGCGACCGCTTCTTCCTACCGATCATTCTTCCGTAGCAGAGTTGGGCAGAATTTTATTCGAATAATACACAGTGAAAAGCAACAGTGTCCGAGGGTGTGAGATTAAATAATTGTTCAACAAACGTCGATTCATTCGTAAAGAAGTATTATTTTATTATAAAAATTGAAATTTCCACGTTTAAACAATTAAAAATGACGAAATACTTTTTTCATCTTTTATTCGTTATTCGAAACTTTTTATCTAGATGATTAGTTTGCCCATCTCTGCCACGGAGCAGCAATGTTGTATACCACCGCGGGGCATTCAGACGATGTTGTTAGATCGCTGCTGCCAAGTGGGTCAATTTCGATCCACTTCGCGGTAAACATCGAGGCAACATCGTTATTCTTTTTTTTCTTCTGTTTTTCTTTTTCTATGTCTGACGGTTTCGCCGAGCTGAACGAAACGAAAATGCGAGTCCTCGCGACAGTCTAGTCCGCGGCACGAGACGTGTGTCGGTTCGGAAAAATCGGGGTCTGTGTGTGTGCGTTTTCTGGGACCGTGGGGATAGGGAGGGAACAAAGGGATTCGGTTTCTGGGCAGGTATATAGCCGGCAGCCCAGGCGTAAGTAATAATCATTAAAGTCCTTGAGTAAGCGCGCGCAGGCAGAGAGAAGAGAGAGAGAGAGGAACACACAAGGAGGGAAAGGTACGGCGTTCGCGCGCGCTGGGTATATATTCCCGACCGTTCTATCCAATTGAAAAGCTTTTGCGCAATTGGAATTCTTTCGTCAGCGTCTCAAGTACAGCGGGAAGTGCAAGAATCCGCGACTCGACGCCGTGGAACAATAGAGGATAATTCTACGCCGGGTGTAGGTGGCGGGGGGAGTGGTCCGGTTGAAGGCGGGCAGGGCGAGGGGAGTGAAAAAAAAATTTTTTCAAAATATTCGTGGAAGCGGAGTTTTCAAGTTGTCACAATGGCGCAACCTGTTGCTCGCCGGGCTTAGAAACTAAAGGTTTGCGCTTAAACGTAACGGACATACCTCGTTTGCCCCTCTTTCTCTCTCTTTCTTTCTTTCTTTTTTTTTCTTCCTTTTTTTCTTTTTCATACCACATCCAGCCGGACTTTTTTCCGCAAAGCTGCAAACGATCCGCCCGGTCATGCGCGAGGCCCCTTTTCCTCGAGACTATTTTAGAGGGTAAAAAATGTAACGCTTTTCTGCTACTCGACCCGGCTAGACCGGTTGGATGGCCGTTTGTTTCCCATGCGCCGCGAATTCGCGTTTTTCATCGCCAACATCCCCGTCGATTTTTGTTCCGTCTGTCCTGGTCTCGCCCCGTTTTTTCTTCTCTCTCTTCCTCCCCCTCTCGTCTGGAGTTTTACGGAGAACCCGGAAATTATAAACGATTTTTCGAAATTACGATTCTATCGGGTTATACTCGCGCGTTTTACACGGTGTATCGCGATTCCATTGTCGGAATTAAATGCCCGTGTGCGCCCGGTATCGTGGTTTTCTGGCGAATTTATGTGACGAAGCGTAACAGAATTAACCGTGCCGCCCGGCAAATTGGTTGTGTTAATTTTTCACGTGCATTTTCGCGACCGCGTATTGTACCGACGGTGAATTTTCGCGGGATGCAAATATTCCAGAGGGCACTTCGGGCGTACATTTTGTTTTCGCGGAAACATTAAAATGAAAAAGGTCCATTACGATTCGTTTCGAATTTAATTATCGTTATTTCAAACGGGTCACGCAACCGGAGTGTTTATTTTACATAAAAAAAATATATATATATATACGCCGACTTCGGGATTTCATCGGGAGACCTGTAAAATTCTGTCGCGCTTTTAATATCTGTATTCGGTGCCGCGGAAATAATACGTAACATGTATATAATGGAAACTTCGCAGTCGACCAGTGTCCCAATCCTTGTTTCGGTTCGCCTACCATATTCTCGTTGAAACCCGTGCACCACACGTATATGTACCCGATATCGATCGGTTTCGAGCAGAATCATCAGCTCGCGATAATTATTTTCACGACGGTTTATCGCTATTTACCCACCCTGTAATTACATATCGGTTTCGAGAGAACTTATTTCGCGGACACGAATACGCCAGGACAATAATCGTATAGGGAGAAACGCTTGAGACCCTCGTCAATTTGTTTTTTGCCCGAAGCCTGAGCCTCGGCAACAAAAGGGAAGGGGCAACAAACTCCCTCTACCACTGGTAGGGATAACTCCTGGATAATAATTAATTAAGTATATAACACTTTAGTATGCAATCCGGTCAAAATTGAAAAAAAAAAAAAAAAAATAGAAATAGAAAAGAAATGTGAGGTAAGTGGAAAACCAAACTGTTTTATTGGTCAAGGGACGATAACGCCAGGACACTAATCGTGTAGAACAAGGCAGACAATAATCGAGTGGACTCTATACATATTATGAGGAGAATTTTCACGTTTTTTACCGCGTGCCAACAACATATATTTCCCGGACATTCGAATTTCGTATCGACGCGAGCCTCGTGACCAGTTACAAAGCCGTTTTCCTGATAGTCTAACGTGGATTTTCCGTCGTTTGCCCCTCCCCTTTAGTACCTTCGCCCCGTTATCGGGGTTCCGCGAGTACACGTGAACAATTTTTCACGGTATTTTCGCGAACGGCGGCTCAAGAGAGGGGGAGAGAGTGGGAGAAGTCGGACTCGAAGGCTCGATGGGAAACCTCTCGCCGTTACTTAAGGACTTTGACACGCTATGCCTGTCGTTCTAAATCGAGGTCAAACCGAATTTTCTAGTTTAACCTACTAAATAAGGCAAATTTCTGCTTTCTAAAACAAGATGCTACACTCCGTGCCGGGGCCGATCGTAACTTCGCCGTGGAACTACCCGGGACTCTTGAAATTAGTCGTCGGTGTCTCGAGGGATTTCCAAACGACCGCGGGACCGCGTGGATACGCGGTACGAACGATGCAAACCGTAAACCTGGCGTCTATTCCGCGCTAGAATACCGATCAAATATTGATTCGCGACCAAATTCGAACGCCATGTATGCTCCTTCCCATTTTTTCTTAACCCCCTATTTGGTAAATGGCCGTTCGAAACGAATCGCGACTTTCTTCCAGCGGGCGGAAAAATTTATAGAGATTAAAAAAGAAAAAATGAAATTTTCGTTCGAAGATATACCACAGATTCGACAGATGAACACGGCTCATTTGGGGATTTAAAGATGCTCTACACGATTCGCACCGTTCCATGTTGTCCAGTGTCAACACGCGACGAGAATTTCATATTGGTTATTATCATACGAATATAGCAGGCCTAGGATTGACAACGGATTACATGAATAATTGTCACGTGCATAGCGAGCGCGATATGTAAATCCGTTATTATTTGATACAGTTGCGACAATCGTTTGCACAATCCGATGTGGCCTCCCTCCTCGATCCTTTGTATACTTTTTGACATGGCGCCGCGACCGACCGACGGGTCGGTCTCCACAATTAAAATCGATCGGGTTCTCGTCTTTCGCGCGACATTTCGACGTATTGATTGCGAAACGTTACGCTTACGAAATCGAACGTTATTCGTGCTCGTGTCGAAGTATAATCGATTAGCGACATCTCGCAAGAATCGCTCGAATTTTCCGACGAAAAGCGACACGGACACAGTTGTCCTATAGGGTAGACCAAGGCTAATCGGATTAGAGGGCGAATCCGATCAAAATAAGAATTCAGTCCATATTTTTTACATACATTTTTACAGGGCGTGAAATTTTTGGGGACCCGGTTCGTCGATAGTTTGCATTTGAACGGGCGGTCTGATTGAAAACGGGCCAGGCCTGTCAATGAAACACGCGGAACTTTCTCGATCGTCCGTTGTACACAGATGATTCGAAAAGCGTTCGAATAAAAGGTGTACCGATGGTCCTATCGAAGTCACAAACGGAGCAGTATCGACGGTTGCGAAAGAAAGAGAAACAAAATTTCGATGATAACACACCTGGCATCGTGACACACGTGGACACGTCGGATACACGTGCGCGTGTGCAGTGTTTTTTTTTTCTTTATTTGCAAGATTTTGATTCGTAAATTTTTTCACGTCACGATCCGACGTTTCGTGACATACGCTTGAAAGTCGAGGGGATTTTCTGGAAACGCGGCCTCCTTGAAATTGCCCGAATAATCGCGATTTCTTCGCCCCCCCCCACCCCCTACCCCTTCTGACATTCTCCACCCACGCTCGACAATGGAATTCACCCTTGTCTCCGTCCTTTTGCGAAACTCGTACGAGAAAAGAAAAATTGGAGCAGCTCGATACGAAGGATACCCACACCATAAATACAGACGTAGTTTCTGTCATCGTCGCACGTTCGACGACAATGTGATATCATTTTCAAAATTCGATTAAGGCTCGTCTTTCCGTTTCGCTGTTGAACAACATACCCATCGGTTTCGACTTCTCAGCGACACGTCGCGCGTCGCCTGAACTTGAACCGTCTATTTACTCGCGGAACGCGGTGTAGCCTTCCCTCAGAGGCAGGTGTTAATTTTACTAAGTTATCGCGTCAATAAAGCCTCGTCCAGCGCGTAAACGTTTCATCAAAACCGTGGTGACCGACATGTAATATTAAATGTACACGTCCGCCATTTCCGGAGGAACGCCGCGTGTCGATTTATCAAGAAACAACCGGCGAAGCTTTATCGCGCTTGTGAATTCGAGGTTAAGAATGAATCGTCGTTGTCGCGCGAACTGAATCACTTAGACGATGACTCCGTCTATTCGCTGCCGCGTGATTTTGCCTGTCGCGGGAAAATCACGATTCTCGGTAGACACCTCTCGATTATCGTCTGGCTTGTTCTACACGATTATTGTCCAGGCGTTATCCCAACAACTAGGGAGGGGGGGGGGGCGTGGAAACTGTCAAGCGCAAAGTTTGGAGACGAAAAACGAATTTACGAGGATTTGAACCATTTGGGACAATAATCGAAAGAAGTCTGTACTGTCCATTTTTTCCATCGAACGAACGATCCACGGGCACAGAGAGACGGATCGAAAGACAGAATTTGTTTGATCAAAGGAATTTCGCTTACGGCTCCAGTACACCCACGGCTGTTCGCGTTTCGTTTGCCCTTGGATGTTGAAAATGCACGCCGGGTACCGGTTGCTCCGTGTTCCGGAGCGACAGGTTCCCCTGGCGAAACGCACACGTGACCCGTTGCGTACACTTTCGCAATCGCTTATCCGTGGCGTCCCTCGCAACACATATATAATACACACCGGGAATTATCGGCTCTCGAGATGGTCGAAAAATCCTGACAAGATAGTAGACGTCGAATGGATGCTCTATTTTTTTTCTTTTTTTATTCCGAAGGAGATCGTAGGAGACGCTGATCAGACGATGTATCATGCGACAAAACTCTGACGGTCTTGGCGTAGCAACTGCTGTCTCACTGGGACCGAGAATATATATCTATACTATTCGGCTGGCGCGCAAAGTGCCGTCACCGGTGGTCGTTTCGTGGAAACGAGACGTTTCTCGTTTTCGCGAGACGTAGCACGATATTTCGGGTGTTCCCGAGGGACGGCCGGTGTGTCGGACCGACATCCAACACCATAGAACCCCCTGTTGGGGGGGGGGGGATACGTGGGTAACGGGCGCGACCTAAGATCAGCTCCAGCGAACCTAACGAGGTCACACTTGTCTATATACGAGGCAAGGGAGGAGACGTCGTCTCGACGACGGACAGCGAACGGATACGACCACGGATACCGATAAGAAAATACTAAAGAGATGTCTGCTGAACAGATACGACCGCTAAATGACGATCCGCTGAGTTTCTGTCACGAACAAAAACGGACAGAATAATATTTTCGTCTCGCCACGCTCGAAGATTTCGCGCATAGGAGGATCGTGTGACGGACGACGGGAGCAAATGAATCCAAACGGAAAGGAAATCTGTCGAAAGTACGGAACGATGGATAGAAGAATATGTAACGTGTCCGGTAACCGCGCGCAGTCTTTTCGGCCATTTTGGTGTCTAAGAAGCACTCTAGTCCGTCTTCTGGCCTGTCGATCTCTCCCTCCCTTTGGTCTCTTCCCTAAGCTCCCCTTTCCCCTCTCGCTCTTACTCTATCACGCACCTAGAGTCGCATACGATGACACGTGTGCACACGCTCGTCGGATGCACACACTGAGTCGCGCGAGGGCACTCCTCTTTCCGTCTCTTTCTCTCTCTTTCACTCCGATTCTTTTCCTCCTTCCCTTCAACCCCCTCCCAATCTTTCTCCCTCGATCTCACTCCCTCTTTCTCGCTAGGCTCGCTCATTCTCCTCTCCTCCCACCCTTTCAGACCCCTTCCTTTCTTCCCTCTCTCTCTCTCTCTCTCTGTGTGTGTATACGTGTCCGTCGCGCGCGCGCGCGAGCGAGCGCAACCGCTCTCTCACACTGGAACCGAATAGCGCGCGCGTACGTACGGTATTTACGAACGTACGAATACGTACACGCGTTCGGGAATCGTTGTTTCGTTCGTTTTGCCGAAGATTTTCGTTCTGTTTTCCCCGCCGGTAGGAAAACGACAAAACTCGAACAAAAAAAAAAAGAAAAGAAAAACATCGCCAAGTACTCACTCTCGCGATATAGAAGAAGAATCACGGGGCCGCACACTACTTCCTCTTCGGTTGGTTTCGCGGGACGCGGCGATTCCTCAGAGTCGATCGAGACCTCCGCTCGTCATCGTCGTCGTCACTCTCGCGTCGAGCCGGTAGCCGCGCTCCGCGAGCATTTTCCTCGACATTTTCCTTAGCCGTGAATCCCCGCTTGCAACGGCCTGCCGCAATAACGATTCCCCCGTCTTTTCCTTTCGTTGGATAGAGAACAGCGGAACGAAACACAGAGGACGCGAACCGACAAGGTCTCCGGCCGAGGTACGGCGGTTCGCCACGCTCACTCGTGGATCACGGCAGCGGCGGTGACACGATCGAATGAAAAAAAAAAAGGCGATCGTGAACGAGCGCGAACTTGGGGCGCGAAATCGAATCGACGCCGGGAACGGTTGCACCGAAATCTCCAGTTGTGCCCAGCTCCCCTCCACCGTCTCTTCCTTCCACGCAAGGAGCCTGTTGCTCTCCTCCGTGTTCGATCCTTCCGATCCTCGAGGGCGCCGCTCCGTTACCTCTCGCCTCTCCTCCACGCGCACACACACATACACACATACACACACACACCCACAATGGCTATCCTTCGTTTTCCGTGTTTATTTTTTTCCCTCCGACGGTGTGTGCACGACCCACAAATTCGTATTCAGTGATCACGGGGGAAATTCGGTCGCGCCCGCGATTCTCCACCGACGGATATAACCCCCAGTCCACGAACGGTATCTCGTTATCGATGCCGCGCGATCTCCGTTCCTCTGGCGATCCACCAACAGCCACCACGAGGTCAGACGTCGTTAACGACAATTCTGGCGAGGAAAAAAAAATGAATAAAGAAAAAAAACAACGTCCACCACGCCGGGTTTCGCTGGATAGGACAGTTCCGGTTCTCGTTCTTGGAGACCTTTCCCTCGACGCACCACCGTTTAAGAACCACGAGATACGGTACCGGAGCACGACCAGTTTACGCGGCGAGGCCGTCAGTATCAATCGCGAATACAGTGGGACCGCGTGCACAAACACAACAGCGGCAACAACAACAACTTGTAGCAGCAGCAGCAGCAGCAGCGTTCACGACGAACGTCTCGTCTCGATCGTCGGCGGACCAAAACACAACGATCCTTTTATTTTCGTGTCTTCCGGCCGGCAAACTCCTCCGCGACGGGTCGGTCTTGAATTCTTCACCCTCTTGCCGAGTCGCTTTCGTTCACCCGTTCTCTCTACCCCCGTTACGTTTCCTTTTCCCGGATTTTCTTCCACGACGACACGAAGTATTACGCACACACGGTCGACGAAGAAAAGAAAAAACACACCGGGGTTACTTGTTTCGATCGAGTTCGTTTCTTTCTTTTCTTCCCTTATCTTCGTTTCTTTTGTCGCGGTGGTTTCTTCACCCGTCTTTTTTTTTTTCCCCGTCACTCCCCCGTCGTTCTCTCGCGTGTTCCACGGGCGCACAGGCGAGAGGGAGATGAGGCGACACACGCACACGCACCACTTGCCCAGGCCTCGACGTTTGATCCGGCTCCGGATATGCGACGTTCGTCGAGTTGCATTGGGTCGCGCTGCGCTCCCTCACCACCACCACCACCGCCGCCGCCACCACCACCATCGTCATCCTCCTCACCACCACCAACTCGCGCCACCACTACAGAACTACCGTTCCTACTAACCACTACTACTACTATTGCTACTACTACCACATCTATCTCTCGAAACACAATCTTACTCTACTCTGTACCGTCTCTCCACATTACCAACACACACACACGACCTTCCTCTACTCGTCGCACACAACCACTACCAGCCTCATAGTCGTCTCTTCGTGTAGTCGCGTTGTTGTCGCGTGGTCCGTTGCCGTCGTCGTTGACGCTACTCCGGACCACGACCACGACCACGACCACTACCATTACCTCCGTCACTGCCACCGTTCCCAACGACGACGCGTCGTACACGCACGCACGGTCACTCCGGTGTGCCACCGTCCTCTACGACCTCGAGTGACGAGTAGCACTTGCTCTCGCACACCGAACCGACTGCTTGCTTGCTTGCTTGCTTGCTTGCTTGCTTCGTTTTTTCCTGCGAGCAGTCTTCGCGAGAGAGAATCGCGAAACTCCGCAGCACTGCACCGCAGCGTTTATCGCCTGTCGTTGCCGCTGTCACCACGAGCAACCCGGAATCGTCGTTCACGGGACGCGTTGGTCCAATTGCACGGTTTTGCTTGCGCCGGTTAACGCTTTAGCTCGAGAACGGGTCCAGGGGAAAGGGGGCCACGGTAGGGAAGTTAAGGAAAAATGCAAATACAGTGAATCGTAGATAAGTGCTCGAAGGCTCCTCGGCACTGAACATTTAATATTTCATAAACTAATGGCCGTATGCGGCTGAAAGAAATATCATTGGCTTCGGAATTCCAAGCTTTATCACTGTGCTAAATCTGATTAAAAAGTCAGCGTTACACTTGGGGACCCATTTTATTCCCCGTATCAAAGACCCCATTTTGCCTCAATTTTGAATATTTCATATTAAAATAGAATTAAGATTATAACACAAGAATTGCAATGAACTTACCGTACTTAAATATATATATATATGTATTAAAAATTTCTTAATCACACAAAATAAGATTGACGTAGCCACGCAAAAGTTTCACGACTTTCACAGCTGCAAACAAAAGACCCGAGCTACCCCACTCATTGTTGTGGGCGACCCAATTGTTATAATAGCTTCCTATTGATGTATTCGTCACACGTCTAGAATTTTTCAGTTATCGTTTAAGTGCGATACCCCATCTTACCTAGCTACCCCGTGACACCCCCCTATAGCTTAAAACCTTGTAAAAGCTTGCCACAGTCTTTTTATCGAAGACGCGCGAGTTCCTATCGATCAGTCGCGATTCAGCGCCCCCACAAGTTTGTTCGTTTGAAAATTCGTGTCCTCCACGGGAACGACCGAAAGTTCCGGCAGCATCGCCTTTGTTTTGTCACCGTACCGGTGATTTAGCGGCTACGTGTTGCGTTACTCGAAGACATCAACTTCTATCTTTAGAGCGGGAACGCTTGCTCATTTCGTAAAGCCACGATATATACGTATCTATGTATGTATGCAACGTGGAGCGACGCGTATTATATAGGTAGAGTACGTTCGGCTCCCCGGAACCTGTTTCGCTCGCATTGCTTTGTCTTACGGTCATAGATCGCCTTAATGCATTCTTACATGCGAGTTTTATCGATTTCCTTGGCCCCCGTCCACCCCCTGGCCCCTTCGCGGCACACGTTCCGACTTTTCTTCGCGGAACACGATCCGTCTAGAATCCAATTTAAGAACCACCCCCCCGTGCCGCCCGTTGTTCCTAGAAACCGGGCGACCACCGAACCTCGTTTCCCGAAAGCTCGAAGTGCACGGATGTAATTATTTGTCATCGTTTCTGTGTGGACTCTAATCGGAGCGTAACGAGCACATTTTTTTTTTTTTGCCCACGGGATATATTAGTGTTTTAAGTTTTCCGTGTTTTCCCAGGCGTTGAAAGTAAACGGTCGACGGACAAGATTTTGCCGTGGACGAATAAAATTTCCATCTTAGCGGCGGTTGATTCGCACTGGAGAACGCGCACGCGCGCGCGCGAGCACGCACACGCAACGGACACGTTTGGTAACCCGGTTGATCTCCCCCTCTCCCGCTGCGCGGCCACCGTGGCCATGACACTTTTAATAGGAGACAATTTGATGCAGTTGCTGCTGCGATTTGAAATTTAAAAGCTAATCGCTATGGCGCAGCGTTCTAACTGTCATTTATTCGCCAGTTTTTCTGGCGATACCCCGAGGCAATAAATACACGTTTGAAACATCTCTGAGGGAGGGGGGAGGTACAGAGGGCGAGGCAGAAGGAATCGCGTGAATCTGCGTGTCTTTCGAGTATCTCTGCTATGCACGGTGTTTTCGCATTTATAGGGCAAATGTCTCAATTACTGCCGGTGTTCCACTTTATTTATTTTCCTTACGGAATACGTAACGTATAAAGAATTGTGTACGAAAAATTGTATTATTAAATCGGGACTCTGAGTTACGTAAAAACGAAAGAAATATATGCACGTGTATGCAACCTGGTATTTGAAAATTAATATTGAAATACAATGGTGGTTTCGAACTGAGGCGACTTTTATGTTAAATAACGCGTACAATGATGAAACGAAGTTACGCTACAATCTTAAACTGGCAAGTAATTTGGACATCTACCTTATTCGCGGGGACATATACGATCGATTACCACAAACGAAAAATATAAATATGCACACCCGTTTACTTCTACGCGAGTTCGCCCGCAGAGTGTGTCGTAAAACCTAGTTAAATTGACCGTGAAGTTCTCATTAATTGGTGTATACACACACGATAAACGCGATTATAACTTTTATCGTCATGCATTTTACACACACACACACAGCGCTCTCTGAAGTACACGTAAGATAACGCTAGGTTCTAAAAAAAAAAAAAAAGAGCGCAGTGGCGGCCACGCTCGAAGCAAACGCAAAAATCGCGCTCGACCTCTGGCCGTTCAGTAACGATCGAAAAATATCCTCGTCTATATATATCTAGTCTTCCGTGGGATAACTGTACAAACATCGATCGGTACTATCGCCCTATCACTCTATTTATTGGCCGGTCTTATCGGCGACGGGCCTACCCTTTTTCGCGCGTCGTTTCAAACTTTTACGCAAGACCGCTCGGAATAGCGAGTAGAACGACACCAGTGGCACTATATAGGAGAGGAGAGAGAAAAGGAAGGCGAATGGAGAAGGGGATCGTGGTAAAAGAGGCGATCACGCCGGACCTTGAGGCTTTACGGATGGTTTAGAAATTCGTTAGATAATCCCGAGGCACCGTTTTCGCGCGATCGCTTTCAAGATGGCAGTCGAAAGTCACAGATTAGATAGGATCCGTCGCTGTCGACGCCTTCGTCGGGCACTCCCGGCGACAACGACGAAGGAAAGGGGGGGTACTGTGTTATGCAATTCACGCGAAATTGGTGTATCTTCGAGGCCGCGAGATCTCTCTCGGTACACACACACACACACACACACAGAGATACGTCGCCCAACAGCTTCTGCAGCGCGAGATCCATCGGGGGGGAAAAGAAGAAGAAATAGTAGGGGGCACCGTTTGTCCGTACCGACATTGTCATTTAATGCCGCGAAACCAATTCCATGTATACTTGACATTAAATTTTCCACCGGCCTTCTAAGCAGCGCGCCGTTATGTGGGTAGCAGCTAGGGGTGGGGGGAGGCGCTCTAAAGCCTTTCTCTTCGCGATGCCGATGCACGACTACACGAAAAATTTCCATCTATCGGAAACCATAGTGTATCTACTAGGAGGTCCCTGTTCTACATAGGTTTACGTGTCCCTCTCTCAAATTTCGACTTGGTTCACGAAATATATTTTCGTCGGGGATACTTGTTGCTCGCCGCCACACCGACGAGCAACCTCTGGAGGCAAGTTTGCGGGTTAGAAGAGGTAACGAATCGGGAATTAAACGAGCAGAATCGAAAATTGAGTTTCTCGGTGTGCGACGCTATAACGGCCGGCATTTTACGCGAGACTTCCTCTTCGTAACCGCAGCCTGCCACTGCTCCTCGGCCCGGCCGTGGCAGTCGGGATATGTATACGAGGCGGCGGCTGTCTCTTGCTCGCTTGCATGTGTGTGAACGTGCGCGTCGTCGGTGCCACGTGACGTCTAAATTCAGTCGGCCATTTTGGAGCATGATTCATTTGTTTAGAATGGGCCGGATAGGAGTAGGAGGCGGAGCCACGCACACACGAAATCTTCCCCGGAACGTTTTAGATATATATGAGAGGCCGAGGAAGGGGGGGGGGCGCGTTACGACAAATTCGAGCGTGTCGAACTTTTGTCGCCGCTGGATATCGCTCTCCGTTCCCCGGAGAGAACCTGACCAATAGAAGCGTCCCTTTAGGCGCGGAGTCGAAATTTACCAGTTGTTTTGTTTTTCGTTTGTTTCACGATCGAAACCACTTGCTCGTCTCGCCAATGGTCCATAAAAAAAAGAAGCAAAACCGAGGCTGCAAGGCCCCGAATCGATTCTTTCTCTTCTTCCCACCCTGTGGTTATTCCGCTGACCCTCAAACCTTCGGCGAAACAACGAATTTCGCGGCGTCCCGGTCGAGACTGAACGCACTCATCGATGTCTCGCTCGAGCCGGGATCAACGAGCGCGACAAGGTTAGAAGGTACACGTTTATTCCCTCGAAAAGGGGCATGAATAATTGATCGGGCCGCGAATAAAATGAAAGGAGAGGAAGGCAAACGCGGGACAATGACGATCTTATCGTTCAGCTGCGCGTTATCGAGCGGAGCCGAGTTCGTCTTTGATCCGAATCGTTTTTTCTTCATTCGGAGCGCATCTGTTGATTGAAACGCGTCCGCGAGAAAAGAGAGAGAGAGACTACATCGAACACGATTCTTGCGAAATAAGAGGGAAAAAAATATAAAGGAATGCATAAAATATATACGGGCGTTTCGGGGCGAGACGCGAAGAGTGGAGAACGTTCGGTGAATAAGGATCGCCATAGTGTTTCTTCTCGCTCGTTTCCGCCATGGAACTCGGGGCCTGGCGGAGCATTGCCGAAACTCCAGACGGTCGACTGGCGGATGTGGAGCTCTCTCTCGCCCGTGCAGTCTGTCGGGTTTGTGTGTGCGACGGGACCAAGGTCAGTGGCAGTGGGTCAGTCGGACCAATCGCGCGGCTGCATCGGCCGAAGGCCGCGCCGAATTCGATGCCAGCCGTAAGAGGGGAACCAAAACGGTTCGTATCTTTCGAGGACGGCCTACCAGCGGCGACTATGGTGTCGCTCCGTCTCTCTTGTTTCTTCTTCTCGTTTTCTCCTCGCCGCGAATCGTCGTCGTGCCGGATCGAACCGTGACACGCTGGGTGCTGGCATCGCGCGCGCGTTGATTCCGGTGTGTCGAGCAGCGAGCGGTGCAGGAAAGAGAACGGATAGAGGAGGCCGGTGGTATCCGAGCCGGCCTTGACCGTATCTCCGCTTATCGCCGCGCGTTCGCTCTTTACGCTCGACGTCACTCGCAGCATTGTCGACGACGTCGGGTCTGGTGTTGTCCGTCGACGCCGAAACTTCGACCCGTGGCGGCATATACAGGTCGAACCGATCGTAGTTGGACGACGGTGAAGCGGGTTTCGACGAAAGAAACGGGAACGTTTGTAAATTACACCGTTGTTAATTCAATTAGAATGGACCACGATGCAATCGTATCGTGAATCGTTTGTAGATTGCGCGTCTGCACGATCGTCGGTGGTTCCATTAACTTCGGACTCCCGGGGGAGGGGGGATTTCCACGTCGACAATTACACGAATTAATTTTGCGATAATTGTGCCGATTATGGAAATTATGTAATTCGTTTTATTGGCTGGCGATACGGGTATTATCGAGTATGAACGGCGCTCGCCAGATGAACAAGTCGAAGGCCTGGTGCATTTCGGGAAGGGGCTTTCGTGTTGCCAGGAGGATTTTCAGTTTTGAAAATTACTCCGAGATATAGTGACTTTAGGTGTGATCCTTTCAGTGGATGTGCTATGTGATACCATTGAGGGTACCTACGAGCCGCTAAATGTGACATTTGCTAATTCTTCGAAAACGTTGGCCATCCCTGGACGATGAACTTGCCACCGATACAGGCGTGAAATATCCGAACCCCTGCTGTTTTTACGAAGTCACTATAGTTCGATAGGGCGCTGTACCTACTTACATACATTGTTGTCTTCGTGACGTTGGTGTAAATGTCGTCACGGCAGACACAGGAATACGCGTTTCTCGGCGTTATCTGGGACGGCGGAAAGGGTATTCGGCACGTCGAGGCTGCCGTAAGTGCAAGGTACGCTGACACAGAATAACGCGTGCATAAACGCCGGTAACGAACCGCTGTTTACTCGTGAATATCGTAGCCACCGTAATTGATGTTACGTAAGCAGTTGCACGCCGCGGTAGGTAGGTACTCGCACGGGGTAACTAGAGATCACGAACGGAATCATCGCCTTTCTCCGAGGAGGCGCCTCGAACGTCGGCAGACGCGGTATACAGACTCCTCTCGATTATTGTCCAAGCGTTATCCCCACCACTGAGGGGGGGGGGGTCGTAACTCAAGAAACGAATTTACGAAGGTCTGAAGCATTTCTCCCTACAAGATTATTGTCCCGACTTCGGGACAATAATCGAGAAGACTCTGTATGTACTTGCGGCGAAGGAATTTTTCGTGGATAGACGAAGGTCGACGGTTACTCGATTTGAAAAACCCGGAAATGTTACGAAAAATATATCATGAGGTCGAAACATCGCGGATGCGTGGTAGCCAGCAAAAGTACTCAAAACGATCCAGAACCCATTTGAACGGTGTTTGTACGCAAGCCGAAGCGATCACGGTTTGCCTGGCTGCATTCAAATCGTTTGAAATATCGCGAGACCGAGGACGGTGCATGGAAAGCGTCGAATTCTAACCGCGATTTGCAAGGTATGCCGAGTCGAATGGTTTTCTCCATAATTTCAGGAACAATTGCAAGGGCGAAGAGAAAGAAACAACATCCATTCTCTCGAAGTGTTATTGTTATTATTATTTATTAAACGGGCAATACATGTGCAGACAAAATTTAAGTAACAAAAGTAGAAGTCAGGTTCGAAACGAAAACAAGAAAAAGGAAGGCAAGAGTAGTTACTTAGATAGTATACAGATTAAATTACAAATGCCTAAAGATGTGGAAAAAACCAAAAAAAGTAAATCTGATATACAGACTCCTCTCGATTATTGTCCCAAACACGGGTTCGCGCCGGGACAATAATCGTATAGGGAGAAATGCTTCAGACCCTCGCGAGTATGCGCTTGAAAGGTTCCACGGCCTCCCCCCTCCAGTGGTGAAGATAAAGCCTGGACAATAATCGTGGAGAACCAACCAGACGATAATCGAGAGTCTGTACATGGTTAATGTGTTGTTTCGTTGTGAAGTGTTGCTAGTTCTCGAAACAATCGTCGGCCATCGTCGTTACGATTCGATGGATGGAAAACAAAAGAAACGAGGACTCGAATCGATCGATTTTTCTTGGCGCGTCGGTGGATCCTCGAACCGATTCCCAAGCAGAGTCGGATCAATGAAATTAAGGAGGCAGCAGGTCGTGAATCGGTAACCTCGAATCCGGAGATTGTAATCGCGTCGGTTGGCAGAGCGCCAGAGGATTCTATGCACATCGGGCGGCTCTTGAAACTCGCTCCGTTCCGCGTGCTTTCGTCGCAGCTCGCGTCTCTCTCCCCGAATTAAGTCAATTTTCCGCTCTGTCGACGATTCTTTTTCGATCGTGACCGTTTCGACAGGGGGGCACATTCCGTTTTTACGCCCTTGAAAATTCAGGATCGCTCGCTCCGTGGCACGAATACGGAGACGATCACGCGCGGGAATCCTCTGTCGACTCTTTCTCTCTTTTCCTCCTCTTCCTCTGTGCCCTCTCGTTCGGTGTTCGCCGGTTGTCTGACCATATTTTGGCGATACCTACTTGTTGCGCGAGAAACGAGCGACGCACACACACACATACAGGTATGTGTGCCGTATGCACGAAACCGCATCTACATACCATGCTAGATAGAGTCGACATCGCGTCGGTGCGGTTTGTACTCTTGGCACAGGTACAAATAACGTCAACGACCGCGACACGACGAAATAATTCCGCTGTTTCCTCGGTACTCTACACGTCAGCTAAGGGATAATAAATGCCCCTGTAACAACAGCGACCAAGACATTGGCCATATTGTTTAGCAATGCCCACTTTTTGAAACTCAATGAACGAACTTACTTCTACAACCACGTAAATTAAAACAGTAACTACCAATTACCACGACCAATTTACTCATCAGACCCAATGTTGAAGTTCATGTAATCTCTAAAATGCTGTAATTTAAACGTATAAACTCTTTATGTAGGATATATTTACGCCTATTTTATGGAAAATTGGCGAATAAATTTCTTATGAGATTTGAATCCTTTAAATAAAAAAAAAAACAATTATGTCACGGTGTAACGATTAATCGGTGTACCGTTCGCGATCGGTTCGCGTTTTCATCGATGTTCGATGGTTACAACCCGCTTAATCGTTGGGCGTATCCACGGAAAGACTCGATTAACCGCGTCCCGTCGTTATTAACGGCTAATTTCCCGAAAATCATGGATACTGGGGTTTGGGTGGGACGCAGGGACAGGCTTCGGTGGCGCTTAATTCGCTGGAAATTCAATATAACATAAACCAGATTTCAGCTTTGACCAGTACGCAACGAACTATACATACTTTATTCCCTTGCCGATTTTAGTAACGCTCGTTCGTTCGTAATACCCTTTCTCTCCTGGCGCTTTGTTGTAATCGCGCCTCTCTATGATAATCGACCGAACGCTGATTTAGTTAAACATTTTCGACTAACTGAAAATCGATCTTTGCTACGAAGTTTGGTCGAAATTCAACTGATTTATCGACCGTCCCCTGCATTGGCGTAACTAGGATTTTTGTCTGGAGGGGGGCCAGGTCCCCTGACTTTCATGGTATTTTATACCATGTATGTGTGTTGCACAAAATAAAGCTACACATTTTACAATAATTATTTACATATTTATTTAACACTGAAAGTAAGAATAGAAAGATATAAACATGATTCTTAATTGTATTTTTCATATTTATTTGCGTCGCATACTGCATTTTAGCCCAACTATTTATTTCTTATAACATAAAATTTTACTAACTGACTTTTTACATATTTCAATAATTTCTGGACAGCCCCCAATAATTCTGCGCAGTCCTCCCCCCCCCTGGCTCCTACCTAGTTACGCCAATGGTTCCCTGTACCGTGAAATCGTAAAACCGTAACGTTCGATGGGCGACGTTATCGTTTCCGCGGGGACAGATCGAAAATTCCATTCCACGCGGTCAACACGGGGAGCTTGCAAAAATTTTCCTACCCGGTTCGCCGCGTGCACCAGCAAACTGTTGCTGCGACATTGAACGATCGACAGTCCGCAGCCGGTATGCTATATGTACAAGAGAGGAGTAGGATACGGTTCCAGTAGACGGGGCGGTCGGTATGTGCATGCGCTACCGTTCCGCGTATTTCGGGGAATAGCGGATGGCGCTAGTCAACGAACACCACCCCCTTCCCTCGGCCGACTTGGAAAATTTCGGGGGTAACTGACTGCGCTTTAAACGAACCGGTGCCGTGCGCGTCAGCTGCCACCACCACCGCCGCCGCCGCCGCCGCCGCTAACCCGCTGCAGTCGACCTATATATTCGGCCACGTTATATATGCACCTACCTATATACTAATACCTACTGTGTGCATCCACTACATAGCCGATGGGGGCGTCGATATAAACGCGGTTACTACTTGTTGCTCTAGTCCCAGAAACTGAGAGTGCCCGCCGCGCGTTTCGGAGTTCTCTCCCGTCTCTATCGGTCTACACGTTTCGCAGCGTTTCTCAACCTAACCGAGGTGCAGCGGGAATTTCAGATCCTCGATCGTTGATAGATGATGTGCTTCTACCTGGAGCATGATATTTAACGCATTTGGTGGGAATTGTGGTTCCCAAAATAAGCGAATCTTGCGGACGTTTGGGAACTACAGTAGACTCGCGTTAAAGTAGCGCAACCGGGGCTCTAGAGGTGGGATTTTCGTTTCAGTGGGCATACAGGATCTTGTGGTAATTTGGTTGATCCATTGGGTTAGAGTTTTGTTTACAGAAGACCGATAGTGGGGTGCGCGCACGTGTGCGCATGATGCGTGTGGGGTGGGGTATTACTACCGCTACTTTAACGCGAGTCTACTGTATAATGCCCAGGCCTTTCAATCAAATGCCCGCATATTGGGACATTGCGGAGGGGATTTATACGGCTTGTATAGCTACACGTGAATTTATCTACACGAATGACATCTGAATGGACACTTCAGTATTAGTCGTCAGCGGTTAAAAATATTTTTAAGGTTCGTATCCACTTGTTGCGTATGACCTTATCGTACTACCGTTGTGTATCAATGTCAAAATATATCGAAATAGATATGCACCTTTAAAGATTTACCCAAACGACAAATCCCACGGCCGGATAGGAACTATAGATTCCACGAAAAAAATGCGATTAAAAATTATCTTCTTCTACTAACTGTCTTACAGCATCACAATAATGACATATTAACACCGAAAACCTAAAAAAAAGAAAACTTCATTTCTCCACGCAGTGGGTTCGGAAAAAACGATCACGGTCCGTCCCGAATGTGTCAAACCGTAATAAACTATTCCGAGATCCATCGAGAAACCAATAAATGCTCGATGCTGTTTACGGTTCGTTTACGCGCTATTTCCTCACCGTCGAGGAAAGTACCTACATAGATACGGTGACTCGCGGGCAAAAACCGGTCGTAGAAGATTTCATTGATCGAAACCAGACGCGTCTTCTGGCCGGCATAGTCTGGTCTCTCGAGTCGTCGTGCATCGGATGCATCTGATATGCATGCAGACACGGGGACGCCTGGCGAAACGTTGGCTGGTGCGCGCGTATTCGGGTTGCATCTCCACCGACGAACACAGTGGTGTCCAACGCGCACACCCTTACGTGCGCGTGTAGGTATAGACGCGCGTAAACACAGTCGAACTTGCCGCTTGCGGTTCGTCGTCTGTGTGCGTATGCGCGCCATTTGTACGGTCACACAGTCGTGGAGACGTGCACACACGTGTCTGCTGCGTGTGGGACAACACGAGCGTTCGTTGCTGGCGGAGGTGCATGTAGAGGAGCGCGCGCATGGATGCGCGCAAATGGCTCGACCGCCTGCATCGGATGCATGTGCGTCCTCTGCGTGGATATGTGCCCGACGCGCATGTACGTGTGCAGCCGGCTGCGCCGGCTTGTGTATCGCTGCGAAACGCGATGTGGAACACACTCGCTCTCGATGGGTCACTCTCACTCTCTCCCGGCCGAGAGGGAAATTTGGCAGCTGTTTTAAACCCGGCTAACTGGCGAAACTACCGACCAACCTCTACCACGGTCCTTCCATCCCCCACTTTTCGCCCCGAATCGTTCTGCTCTACTCTCCCTCCGTCTTTCTTTCCCTTTCCCTCGTACACACGTACACACTCTCTCTGTCACACTCGATCCTTTGCTGTGTTTCCTTCATCCACCGACCCGAAGTTTCGTTCCGCGAGCTTTCAGGATTTCCTCACCCCTCTGCAGGATCGTGTACACCGACGTGCAACCTTGGCTTCCGCTAGGGGAAGAACTAATGTAGGCGAAAATCGGAATTTATTTGTGAAAGCACATGACGGCTTGAAGACGGCTTAAAGGCGCCTTAGGCCTAAAATAGCCGTGAAATGGGCGTCTTTGAGGCGTCATATGCTATCTGGGAATATACCCGGGTGTATGGACAATATCCGTCCCGAGAGCGTGTACTGGCAAAAAGTCGGTGTACGCGCGTCGAACAAGGCTGGTTCGGCAGCGGATGTGTCGTGCACGATTATTCGTGGCAGGCGTGCATACGAGGGCGCTTACACACACACGCGTGCGCGTGCCTTTGCGTGCACGCAGAAACGTGTGCACGTAGCGGGCGCGTCTCCACACCGTGCTTGCATTCTTCCTCCTCTTCGCTCTCGATTCGGCGCTCCTTCTCGCCCCGATGCGCCCTCTGTCCGCTCTGGTACGGCGAACCCGCCGCCGAACGTGTAGCTTTTTTACCACACTGACCTGGGTTAACTCGGCGTACAGTGCCGAATAATAAAACCGACGAAACCACTGACCCCCTCTCTCTCTCCTCTCGCGTACACGCAGGCAAAAAAAAAAAAAGCATAGAGTATGCATACGGGTTCTCGTGGGGCGTTTGTGTGTGTGTGTGTATGTGTTTTGGTGGTGTACACACACAAATATAGAGACAAATACTCTAGAAAGGTGGGGGGAAGAGAAGTTGCGCGCGCGTGTTCGCTCGCTTCGACTCGCCAAACCTACTCCGCCCTCCAGCCAAATATAAATGCACCGGTGTGGATCGCACACGTGTGTATATAACACCGACCTGCTCCCGTCTGCTGGGTAGAATGCACCGAGTGGCACACAAACGATCCCAGTCCCGAGGGCAGGGCCACGGTCACCCGAAAATACGGCTGCAACGAGAGCTGCTCTCACTCTCGTTCGTGCTCGTATTCGCGTTCGCCAGCTTTCGCTTCGCCCCTCTCTCGGTCTCTCTCTTTCTTCCTCCCTCCCGTTCCCTCATTTTCCCCTCCTTCTTTTTTTTTTTTATCCTTTTTAGCTTCACCCTCTTCTTCTCCCGTTTGCCTCGGTGCCTTTCAATGGCTGCGAGTCTGTTTATTCGCGTATTGTACGCGCTACCGGACGATTCACGAAACGCGGTCCTCTCAAAATTACCCTGGACCGTGGGATCGAGCCACCGCGTTGCTTTTTTATGGGAAAGTTCGAGTGCATGTACTCAGGTACAGTAGACTCGCATTAAAGTAGCGGTAGGAACGCCCCACGTGTGCGTACACCACTATCGATCGCCATCTGCAACCGAAGTTCTGATCCAATTGGTGGATCGACCGAACTGCCACGAGGTCCTGCGTGCCTATTGGCTCGCGTTAAAACAGCATTCCCAGGAAAAAGCCCGCCTCGAGACTACCCGAGAGCTCCGGCAGCGCTACTTTAACGCGAGTCTACTGTAATTCGTTGTAAATCGGTCAATTTCGAACACAGAGGAATTTTTTGAAATGTTTGTTGTTCCATCGATCGATCCTGATATTTCTGCGATCAATTAGATTCAATTACACGAGGCTGTTCGAGGTTCGTTTGGACACCAACGACGAGGTTTTCAGGCTACGTCGGGAGGATTAAAGACCAAAATCGGAGGGGAATTGCGATCGTACACAGCCAGAGGACCGATACAGGCATGTCAAGGGGGACGATTCGTCGGTACAGGAGAGAAAGACGGATGTAAACGCGCGTACATACGGCAGGAACGTGGAAGAGCGAGCGGTCCGACGCGGTGATTACGCGCTCGAGGCACTCTCGGAACAAAGGCGCTCTCTGTCCTAGCGAACGCGACGACCTATCCCAATGCGTGGCAACCGGGCGCGTGTGCACACGCAATAGACACGACACCGGAATCAGCCTTCGATTCGAGCTGCATTCCGGACACCCGACCTGCGTGCACGCAAACGTATCGTTCACGAAAAATCTCTACCTGTACAGTGAATCCTCGATGAGTGTTCATAGACTCCTCGGCACTGAATATTAAACATTTCGTGAACTAATGTCCATATGCGATTGAAACATATATCATTGGCTTCAGAATTCCAAGCGCTATCACTGTGCTAAACCTCATTAAGGTGGCTTTTACAAATTTTTAATAATCATAAATTTGTTAACACTGTTAACATTGTTAACACTTGGTACCTGGTCCGTTTTGACCAGAGTGTTTAAAAGCCTCGATCTTTAAAGATCTCTCCTTGTGAGTGTCGAGGAGCCTTCGAACACTTATCGAGGATTTACTGTAATTGCACAGAGGAGTACACACGTTCGGCCGGTCGAGTGCCGATCGTAACGCATCGAACGACAATCTGGAATCCTCGGACTCGCGGGCAGCACTCTGACTCACCCGTGACAGTCAGGTGAGTCGATACACGCCGCACGGGTCCGATAATAAGCGAGCACGGCCGGGTACACGCGCGACTCGTCCCTCGAATGTTGACGCGTAAAATCGAGTGGATTCGATGGTGCAACCAACCGTCGCGAATTATTGCGCCACGGTGCAACAATTTTATCCGGCTATCTCTCGTCGTGCACGGCGTCGACGAACCGCGCGCGCGCCTTGTAACAATAACGTCTTTATTGGGCCAACTTGAGTACACACGGAAATGCGCGACGTAAAGCCTCGAACTCTAAGTGGTAAGCGTGTGTGTATGGTGAGTAGCGAGAACAAGGTGCTATGGAGGTGATTATGAAAGTGTTCTAAGTAAGAAATCTATGAAAATTGAACTTATCAGTTATTTGGTGTTACATCGATTTAAAGAAAAATTTCTAAATTTTCCAAAGTTTTTCACGTTTATCGTCGGTAGTTCTACTGTTAAGAGAAGAAATAAATATCTGTCTTTGCTGTTGTCGTAAAAAATCACTTTAGAAAATATCATTTTGCATAAGAATTCGCAGTCTAGCGATGTTCTCTGTACATTCGAAACTTTTCGAAAGAGTCACCCGAAACAGTCGATCGTCATCCCTGATAACCGTGGCACGGCCGTGGTCACCGATGACGTTTCTCGCCCGTATGTGGGCCACGTTCTCGCGACTCCGATCCGTCCCGACGACGTTTCGCGGAATAATTTACTGGCACCCGGGCAAAGTCTAAACGTTTCTCGCCCGTCGTCGGGTTTTACGATCGCTCGAAACAACGTGTCTCGCGATCCTTGTCCCCTCGACGGTGGTTGCCATTCTTACGAAACCCAGCGCGTAGAAATTATTAGCGATTTATCGCGGGTCGTGGACTAACCACCACGGACGAGAAGGAGTGGTCGTCGCTCGTAAAGACGCTCCTAATGAAGCAATCCTTTCGGTTACCGGTTGATGCCTCTGCGAGTTTCCGAAGGCATTATATGCGATGTCTCGTTTTTTTTTTTTTTTTTTTATTAATGCAGTTTCCACCCCTTGCCTCGCTACGTCGAGTTAGACACGTGGTAACGATTTCAAACTGAATTTAGAAAATATGTATAAGGTCAACGTCCCTATTGCTAATCATGTAAGAGTTCTGCTATCGCAGAAATTGGGTTTTATTATTTCTTTAATTAAAATCTAAACCTCACATTATAATTGAATTTAAAGAAAAGTATTTTTAAAAACATTTTAACTTAATCAGAGTTAATTTACGAAAATCTACAGCAAAATACTCACCGTCGTTGTGTGCACAGCTGCTTCCGGTTGGATCGTCGACGACCAAAAAACAGAACTTGTGTATCGGTTCGAGCGAAACTCCACGTTTCCACGTTGTTTCGCGAGCTCCACTGCGCCTGTTATCGGCGCACGCTGGTATTTTCCCGCGTACGGACTTCGAAGCGATCACTGAATATCGTTAAAAAGTAATCCTCACCGTCGATCGCGGTCGAACGCTCGGTCGATCGATACGAAAACGGACGTGTCGCCGCCGAGCATTGTCTTCCGAAGTGTCAAGCCCGCCCGTCGCCACTTGTTTTCGCTGGCTTCAATTCACGGAACTTACTGTTGTTTTTTGTTTCAACGTAATGCTTGATTTATGCGTTAGATACGTTTATCGGTCGTCGTTGACGCACGGCGAATGCACTGGTTCATACGCTTCCCAAAACTGTTCGGTCCGGGGAACAACAACAAGACGACGCGCACCGTTCGAACTTCACCGACCACAGAATCGAGTCACGCGGTGAAAAAAATATCTTCAATCGGGGGGGGAAATGCACGTCGTGTTTCGACAAATCGGAGGGGGAGTCCACGTCGTGTTGTCCGCGCACAATGCAGAAACTGCACTTGGATGGATATCGCACTTTAAGTACCATCCGATAAACGATAAGAACTAACTGGTAAAAAAAAAAAGGGTTATCTGACATCCGATAATTTTCACTGCGTTCGACACGAAGTTAGAGGGCAGCGCGTCAATGGATGCACCATCCGCCGTCGTGTGAGAATTACGTAAGTTTCCTGTATCATTTCCATGTTGCAAGAAAAAGAAAACAGTAAAAAGGTAGAGAGAGACAGTGCGAGAAATTCAGATTAGGAAAGACAGAAATCGAAGCAACGTACAATTCGATATCGACTCGAGGTTGGCGTGTCGCTCCGTGTCAGTTTGACGATCGTCAGCGTCTAGACTCGAAAGCGCACGTATCACGATCGTGAATGTTTCCAGCACACACACACACACACAGGTAGACACAGGTAGACACTGTTTTATTCGGCGAGCTTAACCGGTCGACGGGGACGATTCACCAGGCGTCTCTGGTTTCCACGAAAATGGGGCCGTTTAGGTCCACCCCGAGGAGATCCCAGCGTCGTTGAACTCCGTATCGCGTGCACGCCAGGGAAACTGCGCTTCGTGCGCGTGGAAAGCGCACAGTTTCAAGTGCCGTCCGCGTGGCTGATTCGCCAGCTTTGCTTAAAGTGTCTCTGTTTCGCTGACTCGGACATGTTGTTCCGTACTGGCCGTCTGCACGTTCCGTGCATCCAGATAACACGCCAGTCGGATTCACTAACCTACCTCACTCCTTCGCGCTACAGGGTGATCCAAAATTCGGTCGCGCCACTCCAATGGTACAACCAGAGTTGGGCAGAATTTTATTCGAATAATACACAGTGAAAAGCAGCAGTATCTAAGGGTGTCGTTCTGAGCTTTAAACAGTCAATGAGATTAAATAATTGTTCGACGAATGTCGATTCATTCGTAAAAAAAAGTATTATTTTATTATAGAAACTAGAATTTCCACGTTTAATCGATTAAAAGTCGAACAAGCACTTTTTTCAGGAACGTGAGGCCTACAGCCCACCCTAGACCACCCTTGATCCAGCGCTGGTTTTCGTGTGTTCGTTGCGGAACGCTTCTGTGACTCGATCGATCGATCGATACGACCGCGAATCATCAATTCTTTCGATCCTGTTCACGAGCTGTCGGCAATAAATAAGTATCCCGATACTGGCTCATTTTCATGATCGTACGTTTTTTTTTTTTTTTGCTAACGGGCAACCTGTCCGACGACTATTTCAGCCGGGAGACGATTGCGTCCACGACGATTATCCTATGAATCGTGATAGAATTTTTTCGTATCACTATTCGCGATGTAATTCAGCGACAAAGGTTAATAGTGTTCGGGAATGGCGACAGAGACACGGCGTGTCGTCGTAATCGAATCGAACGAGACGTTATCCATTGTTCCTGCGAGTTTATCGATGTCGTAACATCTGATTTCGCTAATCTCCGATCGTATCTCGTCGACCCAGAGATCCAAATCTCTGGACCCGTTCGTGTTTTTTTTTTTATTTTGTTTTTCTTTTTCGACACACCTTTGGTATGTATTGCACCCACGTTCCCCGAATTATCTGTCTCGCGGATAAGACCGTGTGTGGATCTCGATCGTTCGGCGATAACACCCGTTATTTTGGCGCGCGAGCGACTTATCTGCGCGACACGTTTTTCCGTTTCGTTTCGCGGCAACGCACACAAAACGGTCTCCGTTTAACCAGAACATCACGGACGAAGCAAGCGCTTGCGAGACCAGACGAAAAATTTTCGGCTTATCGTACGATGCTACTTTGGAATTCGACGGATCGCCGGTCGACACGATCGATCGATCGGAAATCGATCTTGTATGCGGCGGTGCTTGTGGAAACGTTTTTTCCGCGGCGCTCGACGTGGATGTTTGTGTCGTCGCTTCTTTTTTTCCCGAAATCGAGGAGGATAGGCATTTATCAGTATCCGTCCGTTCGTTCGCTGGCCCACCAAAATACGCTCGTTATCAGCCAACAACGAAGAGGTACTCACGTGTCCTGTCAGCCCGATAAGATTGCATTATATTTCGGGGGGGAAAGGGAGGCCGTTGCGCGCGTGAATTTATTAAAACCGCGAATAAAAACGCGCCCCCAACGCACAGTGAGACGAACCGTGTAAAAATTGCGATATGGATGAAAATTTCAATTTGGGATTTTCATTTTTCTTAAACTATTTCAGCGTAATCCTTGGATAATAACGGACTAGGGATTGGAAAGATAAAATTGATTAAAAGTCAAGCTTTCTAATATATTATTTAAAGAAATGATTTTTTTTTTTAATTAATCAGATGGTTGGATTCCTTATTCAAAAACACACAATCTGAATGTACTGAGATTTATCAGTTTCGTGCCACTGTGTCATCGCAGCGACGCAAGGCCCGTGCGATCGTCGTAAGCCAGATTAATGGAATTCTATCGAGAGAATACACCAGCCGTGCGTCATTAGCCGCGTGTCCGAGTGAGACGACCTTATCGATGCGTTATTTCGGCGATGATAACGTCACTCGGCTTGTCGATCGGTCCACACCGGTGGTCTGCCAGGTGCTTGAATCAGAAATTCTGTTGCGTCGAGATAAATCTACTCGGTTTGATGCGTTCCATTCGTCAATTTTCGCCTTCGTCCACCGGAGATCCGTCGATCGATTCCGGTCGATCTAACCGCGACTTTGACTTTTAGAATAATAATAATTTAAATAATAAACTGTGTTTCGTAGGGTGAAGAAGAGAAAGTTTTCTCAGGGGGTGATTGGAGACAGTTTCCGCTGTACAGACTGACTTAAAATTTATAGAAACTATAAAAAGTAAATATAACATGATTACATTACAAGGGATAGAATAGAAAAAATGGACGTTTATAGTCAGGGATCCTAACAACATCGAATAATAAAACAGAATATATAGAACTGTCACGGAATTGCGAAACGCTTCCGTAGAATGCACATGTTTACCCGAACGACGTGTTTTCGTACTGCCGAAAAAAAAGAGAGAGGGCGGCAGTGCAGGTCGGCTGACCGATCAGCTGACACGCAAAGATGCTAATGGGACAGCAACGGGAGGTGCGCACAGGAAACCTTATTTTTTTTCTTACTTTTGCCGCGTTAAAACACGCGTACGTATCGAACCGAGAAACTGGTTTGATCGCACGACGGTACTGGGATGACCTCCCACGCGTTCGCCAGTTTCGCCGTTATTTCATTCGACCCAGGAAACACGTTATCGCGTTCGTTTCCCTAAAAATAGATCGATCGATAAAATCGCGAATCACACATCCGAAGTAATGTTGGATTCCGAGGGAATTGACACCACGTTTTTAAGAGAACTTTTAGAGGCTTTATCAATATGGCTGGGTTCTGCACTGGACTAGTGAATACTGAGTTCCGACGGCTCTGTGGTTTCGCGGGTTTTTATATTCTATTGGTGAGAGTGAGTAATGGTAGGGACAATGGTCAAGTAAGAGTGTTACTAAGGAAGGGTACGAAGTACAGAATGATTCCGGAATCGAGATCAGGGTGTTTTGACTTGAGGACGAGTCTATGGTGTTTGTTGTACAATGACTAGTAGTGTTGGTCATCCAACAGTAAACCGTTCAGATTTTAATTCTTTTGAAGGTTTTTTGAAGCCTCAGTTTACTTTAGTGTTTTACCCAAATACGGTTGATGTAAATTCGTTTTCTATCGTGGATGAGAAATCGATCCAGCGAAAGTGCGACCGATCTTTATTAACACCCTGTATATATCGTGCGACGATCGTCTAGACGTCGCAGTTCTGTTTGTTCTCGAGAGGGTTCCCCGATCGCGCCTTAAATTCAGTTTTATCTCGTCGCTCTCCCGGTTTTCCCGCTGCTCCCCCTACTCCCCCTTCTCGCTCTTTCTTTCTTTCTTTCTCTGTCGGGTTGCTCGTCGTCTCTGTCGGTTCCCGTCGAATGTCGCGCATGAATCGACCGATAGCAGCTGGCCTCGCTCACACGTCTAAACGGGGTAAACGAACTCTTTGTGCCGTCGAGTGGGGCACCGAATTGCGAGCCCAAAGTGCATCCGACGATAACGCGCGGCCCGATATTATGCTCGTTCTCGCCAGTGACGCGACACGCGATTCCTTAAAAAGCAGCACGATGGCATCCCTGTTCTCGTATACAGTAAATCCTCGATGAGTGTTGGAAGGCTCCTTGGCACTGACAAGGAAAGATCCCCGGGTGTAACGCTGACTTTTTAAGGAGGTTTAGCACGGTGATAGAGCTTGGAATTCTGAAGACAATTATATTTGTTTCAGTCCCTTATGGCCATTAGTTAATGAAATATTTAATGTTCAGTGCCGAGGAGCCTTGGAACACTCATCGAGGATTTACTGTTAAGCTCGAGCATTTTTGATCGTCCCCTCTACCAGCGATCGAAATTTTCAGTATTTTATTATAAAAATTGGAATTTCCACGTTTAAACGATTAAAATCTACGAAATGTTTTTTTTATCTTTTATTGGTTATTCGACACTCTTTACCTAGATAATGATTTTCCAAACAGACGACTTACGAGTCTGTAGTAAATAATTACAACTACTTAAAATTTACATTATGTTTGATATCTACGAACATGGCAGGCCTTTAATATTTTTAGATATACGCTACTGTTTAACCTTTTTTAAACAAAAGTTACTTAATTTTTTTTAGAAAAAATCAGTGTTACAACCATTAACAGAATATTGCAACAGAGTCATTATGAAGTGAACAAGTGTTGAAATATAATTGGAACTGAAAATAACCACGTCGACCCCCGAGAAAACGCTTCGCGACCCCCTTGGTCGAAGTGATTCCTTATAGATATTCCAATATCGGGGACGTTCATCTCTCGAATAAAATACCGAGAATCACGACGACGCGCAGTAGTGAAAAATTGGAGAAAATCGGAAAAAAATTCAACCGCCAGAAACTTGTCGAATTGTATTTTTTTATGTGATATATATGATTTATATGATATACGATATTATATAATATAATATGACCTACATTATTGGCAATCAGTATAGAATATCCATCTAACCTATGCAAAGAATTTTTATATTCTGTCTACAAAATATGTGAAATTATTAAAATTATAATTGTTTTATTGGTCTTAGAAAATCTAAAACAAGGTAATTAATGCTGAAGAAATTAATGAATTATTGGCCAAGCTTTTTTGGGGGGATACAACGTATCATTTATTACTGTAAAGACTGAGCATTTTTAAAATTTTGTTAATAAACTTAATCCATCAAATAAAATTCCCACAAGAAGAACTTCGATCGGCATTCATACTGTATATCGGTACGGAACTCCTGACGGACGGTACGTGAACTATACGTTCCGAATTTATACATACCCATCACTGCTGCTGCACGACAAAAAGGAATCGTTCCACGTTCGACATCCGGCGGTGTTTCACCATGGATGAAACGCGCGCTAGAATCTCACCGATTCGCGTTCACCGTTTAATCCAGCGATCGAGTAGTCGTCGGTCTCTCGAGCCGGAGATTTCAGCACCTGCATATACCGGTCATCCAGGTTAAGGTGTCACTCGATGCCCCATTACTTATCCGGACGGTGAATTCCATTCGTTCGAGAGTCGAGTCTCGTTCGATGTGTCGATTCCTAGAATCCACCACAAAAAGAAAAATTCGCGAGAAAAATCGCTGCAAAAATCGTGCACGCGTAGATAATACGTTACAGACAGTTCAGACGATACCGTTTTTTGACCAATTCGGTCATTTTGCCGAATCGGTACAAACTCCTCTCGATTATTGTCCCGAACTCGGTTTCGCGCCGGGACAATAATCTTATAGGAAGAAATGCTTCTTAAGTTATCGGCCCTCCTTTCCACCAGTGGTGGGGATAATGCCTGGACAATAATCGTGTAGAACAAACTAGACAATAATCGAGACGTATCTGTAATAACTGAAAGCAGGATTCACACGTTTCTGTATTTTCGCCGCATGTTCAGCTCCCAAAACTTATAAATTGGTGGATTTAGTCAGGCTGGGCCGGCGTCCTAAGTTTAGAAAGAGATAGATAGTTTTCGGAGGACTTGGCATCTCTTTTTAAATCTAAATTCTGGGAATCTTCGTTTTGCATGGTTCACTCGGTTATATTAGAAAGAGATAGCAAGTCCTCCGAAAGTAACCCGTCTCTTTCTAAAGTTGGGACGCCGGCCCAGCCTGACGCGCAGTCTATATTCTATGTCTATGACAACAGAATATACAAACAAAAGAAGTAAGCATACGGAGTCGTGGAAACGCTGCTTTATAACCGATTCGGTAATACAGCCAAAAAACCGTATCGTCTGAACTGACTGTTCCGTTTCCATCGTGTGTATCGTAACCACCGAGAATCGTGATAAAGGAAAAGTGCCGGTTTCACGGCGTGGGGGAGGGGGGATTCGGAACGTTGCACCGTGGAGAACACGAAAATCCAAACGATTCCCGTTTCCCCGAGGATAATAACGCCCCCACCTCCCTCCCCCAGCCAGTGAGCCAAGGAACGAATCACGAAAAGCGCATGGAACAAAGAATACATTCTGTTCCCCAAGGCGGTCGTGTCGCGGCAGAGATAACCGGCCGAGATAGCCCCGTTATCGCGGAAGGGTCCGTCGAAAAATCCCTCGGTCGAAAGGATCGTATCCATTCGGAAGCGCGCGACGGTTTCCGTAGGGGTTCAGACGGGCCCGATGGTAGAGGAGGTCCTTTGCCTTCTCACGATGGCGACGCATGGCCAGTCTCTCCACGTTCCCGCGAACGCAAGATAACCGGAATACAGGTTTCTGCGGATAGAGTTGTGCCGTGACGACGACAACAACAACGACGACGACGACGACGACGACGTCGCGAAATGGTAGGGGGTATACCGGTAGAGATGCTAATGTCGGCCTTGTGCCACATATCCGTGCTCCTGGTGCCCGTCCACACGCACTCACACCATCGTACCGATCGTGAGTATCGACGAGGCGAGAGTACGCGGCGACCCAGCTCCCACATACACACACGTACACACGTATGCGTTCTCAAGCCGTACTCGTTCCATACTCGCGGTCGAAGCACACTGCAATACGTACGCGAGCTCTACGCACCGAAACGCATCGCCGGTTTCTTCTCTTTCTTCTTTCGGCGTTGCTGCCTCTATATGGCGACGCCAGACCTCTGTTCGACTCGCGATACGCGAACCCTGGACGCGAATCTCTCGATTAGCCTCCGAGCTATCCTCCCCGCCACAGTGCTCTCAACGGAGACAATGAGATGACTAAAACAGGTCTACCTTTAGATCTTTTCCTGTTTACTCGAGATCACGGTGCGGTTTCCGGGGACATGCTCGAAACGGAAATCGATGTCGCGGTAGGAGAAAAAGTAAGTACAGACTCGTCTCGATTATTGTCCCGAACTGGGGTCCGCGTCGGAACAATAATCTTGTAGGGTGAAATGCTTCAAACAATCAACAAATTACTCTCTCTCTCTCTCTCTCTCTCTCTCTCGTCATTAAATGGTACAGACTCCTCTCGATTATTGTCCTGAACTCGGGTCCGTGCCAAGACAATAATCATGTAGGACGAAATGCTTCAGGTTATGTTGCAAGACTTGCTGCCAATTTGCTTTACTATTTTGTCAGATGGCTATGGTTTTTTCGACAACTTTTGTCATTATTTGCTGGCAAGTTGCTATCAGGGTAATACGTTTTTGCCAGAATGGCCCCGAGGCGGTTACAACCAGAAATCATTTTCGGAGGAAAGTAACCGTTGCCGATAATATCGTGGCGACATTTTTCCTCGGTTCGTCATTCGATCGAAAAAGCCTTGAATTACGTAAATGTACGCGTCGTTAGGATTCGAAGGGGAGGCAGAGACCGATGGAACACACCGCTCGATGAACGAGAAAAATCGGACGCGCGCGTTCGTCGTGTCCGTGGTCGTGGCACAGGAACGCCTGGCTAACTTGCTGCTGTCGCGGTACGCGCTCGCGCGCGCACGTTATCGCGAGCTTCGATCGCAATTTCATCGCAAGCAAGAAAGAAGGTTAGGCCAGGCCAGGCCTCGGTATAGGTTAGGCACGGGGAGCGCTTTGTATCGCGCGAAAATCGCGTGAAAAACTGGCTGTCCTAGAAACGGACTGGCCAGTCAGTGGCACAAACCGCTCCTGACGTGTGTGCGCCAGCGTTAGCGTGCTGCGCGCGTTCGATCATTGGGATGCATTAAGGAAGGAGCCTGGTGTAAACGGACAGAAAGCGAACGAATTTTTGATTAAAAAAATATGATTTATTGAAACAATAGAGTTATAAATGTTCAATTGGTCAATTGGTTGAATATTTTTTGAGTTGCATTCCCCGGTTCAACGAGGGAAGTTTCCACGAATTTGATTTTCCACTGCTCGAAGTAGCACTTCTTCACTTGGTAAAGAAAGTCTCGCGGAAGTCGGTCTTGTTCCCCTACGGAACATCGCATCGCGGCGGCGGTGGTGGCCTTCGATCTGTCGAAGATCGATGGCTTTCCCTGAGCGAATCCAAAGAAATCGGGGCTCGACGCGTACCCAGAGATTTATAACATCGTAACGGGGGGACGATTAATTGCATCGCGAAAGACTTTGTTTCCCGTTGGCGACGCGGAACGGGTATACGCGTTGGGAAACCGAGGAATACCGTCCAGCGATATCGAAGGTCAGCGCCGGATTAAGGGGGGAGGGCTAGGGGGCTATAGCCCCGGGCCCAACTTTCCAGGGGGGCCCCGAATTAAACTTTCTGTTTACGTGAAAAAATAACTGAATACAATTTTGTCACTACATTCTCTTGTGAAATTATTACGAATTCCACTAAATGTACAAATAAATCGGATCAGAGTTGTTCTCGAAAAGAGGTCCACGAAGGGTTGCCAGGCCTGGGCCACGAAATCTCTGAATTTGGGCCTGTCAAAGATTATACATCCGACGTGTGAGTAACTAATCGATAGAAAGAGAATCGAGATTTCGGCAAGCCAGCTTCATTACCATTAGAATCAATGACGGTATACGCTACAATGCCGCGCGCGCACGATTTATTATGCGGATATCTGAGGATCACGCGGGGCCGACTCCGCGCGAGTAATAATCTTCGAGTGTTCTCTAATGCGAGTTGGAACCGGGCGGCCTCCAGCAGCCTGAATTCGTCCCCCTTTCCCCATCTGCCCCCATGTCGCCACGGAATACCTCCCGCGTGTCCCCTCCTTTCGACAGGAGAGAGACGGCCATCTTGCCTTAGACCGCGGCGCGCGGCATGTGGACCCACCGAATGCCGCCATGCTAACGGGCGACAAAGAAACTTCTAACTCGGGTTGTCGTAGGTTGTCCCCCCTCCCCCCACGGTGTATCCGGTCAGAAGAGGGGCCCCTCCTCCTCGTTCCATCACTCGGTCGACCGCGGGACTATTCTACGATCGTTCTCTCGATTCGCTCGTTTCTTCTTTCATCCCGACGTTTCTTCCTTTCGTTCGTTCCTCCAGCTTCTACGTACACACACCGAGAGAGAGACGTCGACCACTTCAAGGACGACGATCGTGCCGATCGATCAAGCCGCTGGATCGCTGTGGTAACTACGACCGAACGACGTCCTTCTCTCTCTCTCTCTCACTCACTCGCACTAATTCTCTATCTCTTTTCTTTTCCCGTTCTCCCTTCCTCTCACTTCTCCCCTGTTTCTCTGTCCTTGTTTCGCGCGCCGGCAATCTTTGATTCCCCGTTGCATCGCGATGGTACGCGAGGTAGATGATTTTCTAATTTGCACCACGGTACCAAACACGACCGATCATCGATCATCGAAACGAAACGGTGTTCGCGTGGAGAACCGGAACGAACGAAATCGGCACGGAACTTCTGACGGACGAATGTCTTCTGTGGATTAATTAATAACACCGTAAACCGTCTTCTATGTCGAGGGTCGCGCCACAGTACGATTCTCGATCGGCGATGATCGATCGGCGTCCGAGGCGAACGGATCAATGGCAAATTACGGTCGCCATTCCTTGAACGAATGTGGCGACCGGTCTACGGCGAATCGGAAATTGTGCGAACCGCACCGCTCCCGATCTAAATACGGCTTGCTCGAGTGAACGTGTGTGAGTGTCGATCGCGAATCGAACGATTACCAGACGGATAAAATTCGAAATTCCCCCGTCTCTGTTGCAATTACTGCTACCAAGGCTCGATCGCGGCACAGTTGCGTAGGTAGTTATTGATAACTATTGTTTCGCGTCGCGGAATTATACTACGCCACGGTGATCTCTGCGGTCGTGAGAAGAAATTTTTTATATTTTTTTTTTTTTTTCGAAATTCGGACATGTAAGACATGGGGTGGGGGGCGCCTAGTAGGCGTGGTAGTAGAACATCAAAATGAAAGAAACGGTGAGAGGCGGGAACGATAGGGGGCGACTAGATCCGATTGTTCTTGATTGGTTGGACGCTCTCGACTATTGGAACTATTCGGTTGGCTACTTTTCGGGGGCTGTGAAACCAGCAACGGGCAATAACAATCCACACGTATGACGAGGAGGCGCGGTGGTACGGGGGCAACAAAGGCTACTGGCCGAAGCGGACTCTCGACTCTATTCGGCGGTCGACGGGGATCGACGGGGATCGACGGAAACTCGACGCACGCGTGTGTCCCCTTTATTTTTAATCTTTGCTTTAAATCACCGAGCCTCTGCGCGCGCGCGTGCTCGCTCGCTCGCGACACGCGTCTATGCCGTATTCGCAAATATCGATTCTGAAAAGCGCCGAACAATGCCGCTTATTTTCTGTTTTCAATGCCCATTGTGTCAGCCGTTGCTGGACAGCAACCGCCCCGCCGCGCCACGCCACGCCAAGCCGTTCTCTGTTCGTCGTACTCTTTCTCTCTTTCTTCCGCTCCTGTCTCTCACTCGCCGAACCATACTTCGTTCTTTTTTTTCTTTCTTTTTTTTTTCACCGAGTCCCAACCGTCCTTCGTCCTCGCCCTGAATCGCTTTGGACTTTTCTCACCGTTTTGTCGACACCAAGAACCTACTTTTGCGTCGACTGTACATACAGTCTACAACGGTACGTTACCACGCGGCTTTTAATGTCAACGTTCGTCGCGTTTCGCGAATTCACGGCGTAGCCGACGACCGACCAGACGAAATTAAAAATCTCTGTGCTCGGTTCAGTGACGAGCGTAATCGCTTGCTGGTCTGGGGGAGAGTTATGATTCTCCATGCCGCGCCGAGAGAGACGCGTATCAATTACAGTCGCCGATAAATACAGACTCCTCTTGATTATCGTCTGGCTTGTTCTACACTATTTCTCCCTATGAGATTATTGTCCTGGTGCGGACCCAACTTCGGGACAATAATCGAGAGGAGATTCAAGTATCAATTCCGATACTTCTAAAATCGATATAAATCCAATACGACACCGAATCGAAACCTGTTCGATACCTGTTCCATACACCCCTTCCCCTCTCAGCGGTGGACAATAATCGCGAGGAGTCTGTAAGAAGACGGCGTAAAGTGGGTCCGAATGCGTTTCGGAAAGCTTCCGAGTACAATGAACAACGGGTGGAACATTTTCACGTACTGATTCGTGGTACACCGTGGACTCTGATTAATTTTTTTCGTCCCCCACCACGCTACCACTGGATAATCGAACCGTCCACGTTTTTCGGCCTGGATTTTTCCGTGTGTTGTATTTTGTTCTACTTTTGACAGTTAAATCGAAAGCCAGGTTGATATCGGTTGATATGTCTGACAGAATATCCGGCCGGTTCCGTTTGCGGTTAATTGATTTTGCACATTGGCTCGCTCGCTCGTACGCGCGATATCGAATTTTCGGAATGAAAAATTACATCGAGCAGGTCGGCCTCGCGCGATGTCTCGTCGCGAGGTGTCGTTGCCCGGCCTTTGCGGCTGTATGTATGTATGTGTCGCGTGCGAATTTACATGCGAATGCGTGCCACCGGCCAGCATTATTCGCCGGTTTTACGAATAACCGCGAACACCGGCCCCGTTTATAAAATCGCGAACGACACTTCTCTGGCCTCCCGCGTCACTCGAACGCAGCCTGTCCTGTTTCGGAATCGACGATCGTATCGCGCAAGGGAGATGGCTAAGGGGGTGGGGAAAAATTGAAAGTGATTCGTGAGATAATCGTCCACGATTATGTACACTACCGTCCATAAGTGTCCCGACAGAGTACGTTGTCGACATTAGAATGTCACTATTTCTCAATAAGTATGATCATTGCCTCTGTTGCTATTTACTGAATGGAATACCCTCTCTTCGATTAATTTTACAACAGTGCCAGGCTCTCCTATTGTCCATTTCTCATTAGAACTCGAGTTCGCAACCTCTTGCACCATTAAAATTACACTAATTCTAAACATACGTTTGCATCGTCTTATTTGAAGGGTTTCTGCTTTGTTTCATACGACTGATATTGATCTAAACATAAAAGTACAATAGAAGCTAGAATAAACTCAGCTGAAACTTGTTTCTTTTGTAGACACGACTTTGGTCATAGTAGTTTAATCGATATTATTCGTTAATCACTCGCGTTCTTCTAGACCAATTTAATATATTCATTTTCATGACGATAAACTTATAAAAATCAATAATCACATATTCTATAAAAAATATTTCACAGATTTACATCATATCGTACAAGTCTACGGACACTTCTGGACGGTAGTGTACATCGAAAACGATCGAAAAGTTCAGAGACGGCCGATGCCGGATGAGAGTAGGTAGGTAGGTATCGTATCGTCCGCGGAGTTACAATTTTCGAATGCACGCGGCCGGGTAGAGGCGAAGTGAAAGTGCAGCGTGCAGCTCTCTGCGCGGTGCAGCGGGGCTCTCGGTGTGTCTTGAAGCCGGGTAGCGCAGAACCTTCTGACCTTGTCCCAAATACTGCGACTGACTGGCTGGTTCGTACCTGGACAGGACGGTGGAAGGGAGGGGAGGGGGAGAGGTGACACGGTGGTAGTGTGCAGTTGTGCACTGGTACACGCTGCGTTTGTTCGTCGTGCAACTTCTCTTTCTCTCTCGGTGTTGCCTGCCTGCGTGTACACCTATGTATACATATACTGGTTGCGCTGGCTGGCCCTCTGCTCTTTGTCTCGGATCGCTTGCTGCGCCTCGTCGACTTCCTGTCGGGGGCATGCGCGTTTACCTTTTGCCGCTGGTCCCAGTGTCTCGAGCTTGCTGGAATTTCTGGGCCCCGGTTTTGCTCGAAACGACCGTGGACGGTGTTAGACAAAACCGAAAGCTCGAAGGGAATCTAAACAGATGTGTACTACAGGAGAGAAAGAAATCGTCTGATCGGGTATGTGGGATATTTCACTTGGTTCACGGTTAACGATTGCTCGTCTTCCATTGGACATGATCTATTTTGATTGATGAACAGTCAGTAAACAGATCAGAGAATAGGGGAGGAACGATGAAACGAGTATACAGACTCTTCTCGATTATTGTCCCGAATTCCGGTCCGCGACGGGACAATAATCTTGTAGGTCGAAATGCTTCGGACCCTCGTAAATTTGTTTTTTTGCACGAAGCCTGAGTCTCGGCAATAAAAACGGAGGGCCAACAAAATATGTGTTTGAGAGACAATAATCCTGTAGAACAAGCTAGACGATGAGATACCTTCGAAAGAATTATCTTCGAAAAAATAAGTATCTATATCTGAACTCTATAGTTCAATGTCGTCTTCTAATTCATATATGATAACGTAACTCGATCATGGATATGCAAACGAGGTCCGAAAAGAATTACTCCGACGTTTCGGTAATAATCGTAAGTATCCAGCAGCTACTTTCAGAAAATATCACCACATGGAGATGCTTTCGGATGAGCTGACGAAATGTCGGTGTAGCCTATAGCGTCGAAGAACGGAGGAAGGCAACGACGACGGCCACAGGGATCGATGGATTCAATTTTTTTCTTTACGACTCTAGGGCGCGCGAGCTGGTCATGAAATTTTAACGGGCTCTCTGCAACAACCTGTCCTCTCCTTGGATTCCTCCCCGAGGATTCGAAACGGCGGGGATCACGTTCGTTTATTATAGATCCCGTGTAGCAATGCATGCGATTCGCACGTACGGGCTCGCGTCGACCGAGACGACGACGACGATTCCTTTTCGTCGGGATTGCTTTATGTTCGAGAAATACGGGTCGGATGGAAAATCATTCCTCCGACGACTACGACCATTCCCGGTGTACCGTTGACACGTCGAAGCAACAGCAGCAACGATTCGTCGAATCGTTTCACCGGGAATTATTCATAGACATTAACCCTTTCGTTGCGGTGGTGGTCACGATATACGTGAGTTCTGCGAACTTTTTACCTAGGGTTGCTTAAATTATTCCATTACAAGTTGATCAAACCATCTGAAAGAGAGAAACACTCCTATGGTAAATCCGAATAATTTCTTGGTGCAGACTTCTATTGATTATTGTCTGGCTTGTTCTACACGATTATTGTCCAGGTGTTATCCCCACCATTGGGGGAGGCGGACGTGAAACCCGTCAAGCGTATACATTGTTCCCGCTCCGCTTGAATTTACGAGGGTCTAAAGTCTAGAGCATTTCTCCTTAGAAGATTATTGTCCTAGCGCGGACCCAATTTTAGGATGATAACCAAGAGGAATTTGTATTACGTTAAAATTATATTTTGGGAAAATACAAAAATACTTCTACTTCATATGGGATAAGATAAACAAACAGATCCTAGACAAGTGATGTTCAGGGTCTGTAACCTTTGTTTCCCCTCCGCTTTTGTTGCCGAGGTTTGGGATTTCGGCAAAAACGAATTCACGAGGGTCTAAAGTAAATCTCCCTGTAAGATTATTGCCCCCCCCCCTTCCGGCGCGAGAGGAGTATGTACCATAAAATGAAAATTCGACGGGTACCTACACAGTTTGGCACACGAAGACCGTCGCAACGGATGGACGACTGTGGTCGGCCTTGGTACGGAATGCCCTGTTCCGGTCTTTCCCTCCCCAAGCTCGCGGACCGCTCTCGTTTTCACGACTCCAGAAAGAAGTGGGTTCACTGCCGCGAAGAATACACTGTCGGGAGGCAATTAAGTGCGACCGGCGGTGCTGCCGATCTTTGTCTCGTTTCGCAATCTCCGCGCAATTAAATCGGATATTTCTGGCGGCGTCGGCGGCGACGACGGTGGCGGTGCCGTTTATCGCGATTCCACGAAAACCGTTCCATCGTCGACCGGTTGGCCGAAGTAAAAACCAGGCCCTGAGGTTTCCTCTTCTGCCGATCCTTTTTCACGATGGATCTTCGCCATCCTCCACCCCGCCGTTCCTCGAACCTTCTGGCTCCCGCCTTCTTCTTCTTCTTCTGTTTGCTCGTTCCTTCCGCCACTGTGTACTTATCGATCGTTCGAATCCTCGCGCGAGATATCACCGCGACGTAATCGAACACAGAACCGGTTCCCATGCATGAATTACTATTTCGTCGCGGTGAATCCGCCGTTCTGCCTGCGACTAATTCGTGATCTATCGGCCAGGATGTGTGTTAAAGTTTAAACGGCGGGAAGGCCATCAAGCTCGTCCGAATTAATTTCATCCCGGGTTTTTGCCTTTCCCGTTCGACAGCCATCATTAATCGATCGATCCCTCAGCTCTCGATACTCGAGAGAGGATTCTCTGAAAATCGCCGGTAATCGTGGTACACCCTTTAGATCGTAACAACTTTTTTTTCAAATTGGTCCGAATGACTTGAGTTCTTTAATGAAGTTAGGAACATTAACCTATGCTTTAACCGTTAACATAACGCTTTTAACCGTTGGTAATAATCGACCTTTGCAATTTTATTCGCGATTCCGACCAATTTCAACCTTTTTCAATTTTCTTTTTACATTTCATTTAGTAAACTAATGTCCCTAACTTCACAAAAGAGCTCAAGTCACCTGGGCCAATTTTAACAAAGTTGTTCCGTTTTAAAGTGTGCACGAATTTTTAAGGGTGTACTTTTGTCCCCCACTGTACACCCTCAACCGACATGTCATCTCGTCATCGGTAATTTTGCTCCAACGACGACGACGACGACCATAACAAACATGATCCCTTGAAACACAGTGCCAGAAGGAAAACGATCCGCGGACGATCGTCGGACAGTGAGCCGATGCTTTTTGCTCGTTAAGGTGGCTTCCTCGATTAAAAACCGCGGACCGTTGGCAAGGAACGAAGCAACCGCGCATGGATACAAACCGGGTGAACGCGTATCCGTACACGCGTAATTGCGAATCAGCGTTTCCGTTCCTTTCGTTCGTAACCCCCGCGGTTCTCGGCGCTCTTCGTAGGCGGGGTCATTCCTCGAAGTCGTTAGGCGCGGATACCGTGTTATACTGTACCCGACCTCCGCCAAATAAATCCTGTTCAAGAGGAAGAAATGCCATGGCGTTGTTCGGGCCCAGATTTTCTCGAGCGGCATCGAGACGGTTTGCGTGTTTTAACGCGATTCTCCCGCTCTTTCCTCGGTTCGTAATGAATAATAGATTAACGGCCGCTTATTAGGCGGCCCGGCGAGGCCTCACCGCGACCGTCAAATGTTAGAGAACGTTCTAAAATGGCCGCCCCGAAGGCCAGGCCAGGTTTTTACGACGACCGGTTTAGAAACCGACTGCGCGCTTCCCGCCGCTGCACGCCGCTCGATCGCGCGCCACTGGTTCTGTCCACTGCCAGAAACCAATCATGATCGCCTCCCGAAGAATCGATGGCTCGATTGGCCAATCCAGTGGCCATGCAAACAGACTTTTCGTTCTCTTTCGACTAGCCCGGGGACTCTGACTCTCCATGCTTTTTCCCCTCTATCTCTCTTTCTATCTCTTTTCTCGAAGATCGATCGTCGACGCAAAGGAACTCGGGATCGGCTTGGAAAAAGATATTTCGCCCAGTTTCTACCGTCTATAAATTACAATGCAACAACCGCTCGTTCTCGTGTTTCAACGCGCGCGCGCGCGCATGTGTGTGTGTGTGTGTGTGTCGGTAACGATGACATAAAACGCGCGATCCAGCGAAGATTTAGATCGCGCGCTTATGAAGAAAAGTGAAATGTTACGTAATGGAATTTAACGGTTGGTTGAACGGCAACGGCGACGGTAACAGATTTTCCAAGGAGCCTGTTCGTTTATCGCTAGGCTCTCCTGTAGACGAAGCGTATCGCACGCCGCTTTTCAAGACCGCTCGATTGACCGTACGAGGTGAACGCTTCTCTTACCAGGTTCGATGGGACGAGTTTCTTTTTCCACGAATCGAAAGCGGCTCGACGCATATCCTAGTCCACTGCCCGATATTTCTTTCTGTGTTATCGACACGCTCGGCGCACGATCGTGTGGAGATCGACTCGGATCGACGAGATCGTGTTGTTTTCGGGTACGTCGAGAATCGCCCCGGAAATTTCCTTCAGCGCGATTACATAGATGGGCGACGGTTTGCCGAACCAATATCCCACGTCGCGTAAAATACTAAAGAAGATCGATCGTCCACTCATCGATCACCGTGTCTAGTTGACCAATAAAAATCACCGAAAACTACAACGACACGGACCATCTCTACGTAAGAATAACTTCATGCTCGAACGAGTTTTTCACCGATTTGCGCAGCCCCCACTACTGTCGACCGATTCGGACTCATGCGATTGCTTGTAGCTCGCTATTTCTACCAATCTTCTACCAATGAACGGTCTTAGATTCGTCCCATGCGCGAACGTGGTTATTCTTACGTGAACAGAGTTTAGGTAAAGTCTGTTGCTCAGAAGAAGGCCTCCGAAGGGATGTACGAGTTGATTGGTTACTGGGCACACACATTATTTCTATTGGCCAGCGCGATGACATCGACCAATCAGAGCACACAACACCGCGTGTGAGCGAAGTTCCTCTCTTGTCATTGTGTCGTTGCAGAGGACTTCTGAGCAACGCAGTTTACTTACACACGTGTGGCCCTACGCCCATTCCGAATTTATTTGCGTAATAAGGCGAACCGTATGAAAGTGTAGTACGTCGGAACATTAACAGGGAGAATGTAGTTTTTCTTTTCTCTGTTTCAGATCCACGATGCGTTCTCCCGACGTCGCGGGACGAGAAAGATCGGACGAGAGGAAAGCACGTCGTCGCTGGGGCATCGTTCGGTGAGTGAACAACAATCGTTGTACCTCTTTTTGTTCCAACGTGCGTCGTCGTTTCGCTGGTTACAATTTCACAATAAGTAGCAAGAACAAAGCTCTGTTATTACGTGCCCCGCAGACAATACTCAGCCACGGGGGATAATGAATCGTAATCGCGAATCATCGGTTGTTTCGCGGCGGTACGAATTAGGCGAGCCTGGTTCTAACATGCTTAGAATACGATCGTCGCGAATAACAAGCCCCCGCGCGAATAATGCGACCGGTACGGATATAGGCTGGTACGTATACATACGTACGTCGTAGATAGATCGTTACAGGCCGTCCCTGTGCGCGCACGAACTGGATATGGGGAATAAGTGTGGCCTTTGCACCTGCCGAGCGTGTACGTTCGATTTACCACCGTGTCTCTCGGTTTACGATATCCTCGGGAACAACGTGCAACCGGCGCCACGACGCATCCCTTTTGAGAAATCTCCCTCCCTTGCTTTCGATCTGTGCACAACACAAATACTTGCTTATTCTATAATTTCTGTTGAGGTTATACAGAACAGTGGTATATAGGTTATATACTTCATTTGGTGCAATTTGGCGCGTCGCTTTGTGCATTTCAGTCACCATAGACATATGATACCTAGATCGCCCGTTTTGAATTTCTCCCGTAGTCAGGCTGTCGAAAATTAGAAAGAGTTAGCTGCTCTACATTCACCAATCTGTCTTTTTCTAACCATGCGTAGTTGAGAAGTTTTTGTTGCCTGGGAAATAGAGAAGTAGGGGGAATAAAAAGGAACGAATGTCAGACGAAGGCAGAATGTAATATATGGCTATAGCTTGAACACGCAGCGACGCCTCGCTACTTTTTCGTGTAACTTTGTCTTATTCTTAGTCACGTCGACGTTCGTTGCAGCGTTCTATGATGCGTGTCGCGTGTAGGTTATATTAATTTATCCTGATTTGTAGTTTCTCTAAGTTTACTCTGTTTTATTTCTTTATTTATTTATTGAATGAGCAATAATCCCTTTGGTATACATATACAGACAAGATATAAATAACAAAATTAACAAAATTATAAGTCAAGTTTGAACAAAAGCAAGAAGAATGAAGACAAGAGTAGTTACCTAGATAGTATAAAGATTAAATTATATCTAAAGGTGTGGAAAGAACCAAAAAAGTCAATCTTATCATTGTACAGGTTATTGTTGGTAGTAATTCTATTTATGCCACTATACTGGGCATACAAAGTTTTGTGCGATTCCTGTTTAAATAGTGATCGGTGCCTAATCGATGGTCGCGTTGTACAAAGGTAAAGTGAGCCAATCTTTTATCAATATGTTAACATTAGAATTATCGATGATAAACGCATAACTACTTTGATCGGTCGATGAATATGACAAATTTTTGAAAATTTACGAATTTATAAATTAACTAATTTTTTCTTTCATATCGTAGTAAACGTTGCAAAAGATCTGAGAAGATGTATTGTTATAACATTTTAATCGTCGTTATAAGAGTGTACTAACAAGTCATTTTGACTTGATTGGTAGTTCTAGGTTGGGATTCATAGTCGCTACTTATTCTTAAGCAAATGCTCTTAAGTCCCCAGTTATAAATGTATACGTGTATACGTATGGATTACACATTTATAACTGGGAACTTAAGCATTTGCTTAAGAATAAGCAGCGACTATGAATTCCGTTGTTGTATACTCTCAAGTGGGCTGTGGTCCTTACGCAGTAGTTAAATTGTCTTAAAGCAAACTTATATTTTTCCTTCTGCTAAGAAGTTAGATCGTGCCATTTTGATAATCTAACTCCAATGATTTCCGATCCATATATTTTCACCGTGTTGTTTTTGCTTTCATATTCGCGGAAATAGACTGACTTACGGCGGGAACAATTACACGAATCACCGGGGGCGAGAAACGCGGAACCAGATTCGTCCGTTGTCGATCTTAAAGCGCACTTTGAACCAGGTATAGTACCATACTTCGAATGATTCGGTATTACGTCAAAGAAGCGGTAACGAGCGAACGGTTCAGAGATCGTGTAACTCGGGGAATAATAGAAACAGCAAAAAACCTTACCGACCGTCGCGATTCGAGACGCGGTTAAGCGTCGATCGAGGGACAGAGAGGGGAACAGAAATTACGAAAAAAGGCGAACACGCTCGAAAGAGCAAAGGAGAAAAATACGAAATTAATTTCCGCCACTAGGAATTATTCATCGTATTACGGGAACGCGAGCGTTGAATTCTAACAAGACACCACGGTTGCCCGTCGCGCGAGCGTAGGCACACACGTGCACACACATACATTACGTGTATTTCTAGGCGGTGTGGTATCTTTTTATAAAATCTTATTTGTCTCTCGCCGTAGGTATTTCTCTCGGCGGTACGTCGTTTCTCTGGATTCAGCTCGGCGACCAACTATCCGCGAGCGCCTGTCCTTGTAGATTCTAATGCTAAATCCGTCTCTCGGAACCTCTCTCTATCTTTCGAGCGACCGATTGGAATGCATTACCAATGGTTTTAAGAACCTTGAAGCCACCGGCCACGTTTGAAAGTGAGTTGCACACAATTTCTTCCCCACCGGCGTGATTGCGCGCGCGCGCCAGTCTGAGCAGCGCGGCGGAATAATTGCTCTCCGTGTACATATATATATATACTCTTGAAGCAACAAAACGTGTGGCAACGAGAACCTTCGATCGACCGTTATCCGTTTTTTCGTTTCCCAGAACCGAAAGACTCTCGTTCGACCGAAGTTATCTCGTTCAGGCGAGTTTTTCGTGATTTCCGAACAATAGTTTTACATTCCCCCCCTCTGATTAGACGATCGACCAGGATTCGATATCGACTGTTAAATCGATGGCGCGACAGGTGATATCGCGAGCGCGGAACCGATTAGATACCGCGATTAGAGGGTTCGGCGAATTAAAAAATTGGATTTCGCCTCGCCGCGAAACAGGACGTAGCCGGTATTCGATATCTATTTCTGAAAGAGACAATGACGACGCGACGTGCAAACACGATCGCCGTACCGATTAGGCGGGGACTTCCGCGATGTCGAAGGTCGCGGCGATCGATGAGAGTAGGTGGCGGCTAGAAACGGATAAGTAGGTTTCTAGGTGGTGAATCTTGCCGAACCGCTGTCCGATACACCGATCCTCGCGTTCAGTTCGAAACTTGGTTGAAAAGTAGGCCTTTCTCCCCCTCGAGACTGTGGAATCGCGAAACCGTCGAGAGTGTCGATCACCGAACGAATTTCCATTCGGTATCGACGCTTTCGTTGATCCTCGATCCGTGAACCTGTTTCACCAGAGAGCAGGTGGATACAGTGGTTCCTCGATGAATTTAACACGAGCAACGGCGTTATTCCCATTACTGGAGAAGTGCTCTTGTGGAACCAATCAAAACAGAGTAAACAAAAGTTAATCAGAGGCTCGACTGTGGACAAAAAAAAAAAACAAATTTACGATCGGCTGAAAACATTTCCGCCTTGCCACGAAGTGGACCCGAGTACGTCGTACTCATCAAGACATTACTGTAATGATAATTATAATTCATTTATACCCGGTAAAACTCGCGTATACGTTATAAGAAAGGTCGGTGTTATCGTGGTAACGAATTAACCCAATTAACCTAATCGTACTGGATCTCGAATACCTGTGTTAGCAGTCTGTGCGCGTCTACCGCTCGCGGATGATCGAAATTACCGCGGCGAATTGTTCTCACCTATGGGCTCTCGTTATAGGCCAGGCTATATAGAGAACGACTAGTTTTTCTAAATAGTGCGCAATAACGACAGTCTATAGGTCGTTTTTTCGTGCGAGCGCATACAGCCCCGGCGGGTTAATTAATGTTTTTGCTGCGAAAATCGATCCACGAGGCGCGTCGCTCGCAGAGCGCGTCGCGACGCGTGGCCTTCGAATACCTGTCGTGGATGACGTCAGGCCCTTCTAAACAGGTGGGGCCCGGGCGACTAAACATGGCCGGTGGATTTAGGCGGCCAATAGGCTGCGAGTAACCGAGCCCGAGAGAGTCCCCTTTCTAACCGAATCCGATGCCTCTGTGGGCCCTCCCGAAAATCGGTCGACGACGACCATAGACGAGGAGGAACGACGCGTACGGAATAGGAGATTTAGGGGAAATGGACGATACAAAATGGCCACCACGAGAGATGGCGTATCACCAGCGGGGTCCTCCCCGTACGTCGTCGTCTTCTATTTCGTTCCCGACGAGCACAGCTCCGACCGTATTCCCGGAAATTCGTAACCGACCAATCGAAAGAGACTCGTAAACTGTCGGCATATCGTATCCAACGATATTGTTATGCGGTTTTTGCGAGCGCGAACAATCATCGAAGATCATATTACTTCCGCGCCAATGAATGCACGCGTATTCTCGCAGCCGCCGGTGGTTATCGACGAATGACAAAATGTCTACTCGATCCTCCGACCTTCCCATTGTTCCTCATTCCGCGGCCACGCAACCTCCCCCGTACGCGTCTGTCTTCGAGGCGGAATTTTTCGCGGACGAAACCGCGGCCAGAACAAGCGAATCGATCACCGTTCGCATTCATTAGACCAATTATCGTCGTCCGAACGCGCGCTCTTCGATCGCAAATATTTGCGCGGCCGAGCGCGGCGCATTAATATTTATCGCATGCAAACTACTCCACCGACCTCGGTGTTTGTATCGGCGGCAGGCAGCAGCAGCAGCAGCGTTTTCGCAACGATTGGTCCAATTTCCGCGATAGCCGATCTCACGTCTTCGCGATCTTCATCGACCGTTCTTCCTTCCGCGCTTGCGAGCAATTAGCCTCGAAACTGTTCGGAAGTAGACGAGAGAATTTTTTGTGTAGAACAAGCCAGACGATAATCGAGAGAAGTCTGTACATATAAAAATACGGTAACCAATTCGAGTCGAATACAGCGCGCAGGACACCGTGAGCGCGCGCGTAAGCGCATCTGGCCGTGTAGCGGTCTCTTTCAACCGCTTACGAACAGAGGTGAACGCCGAGTTGGTACCCAGTGTGTGGTAATCGTCGTTCGCAAGATGTTTACGTAATTTCACCTTTTTTTTTTTCGCATGCATCTCCGCTGATCGGGGCACCGCGCCTCCCCTCTCCGCGGCCCTCACGTTTCCCCCCAGCTTCTCGCATTCAACCTCTTTACCGATGCACGCGAGGAACGGTTTATAATGCCGCCATTAAACGGCCGTCGTCGTGTTCTCACGACAGGGAGACCCAGAGAGAAAGAGAGAGAAGCTTCTCCCCCTTGTGTTTTTCTTTCCCTTCGTTTCCCCCCACAAAATTAGTCGGCCTCCTTGAGAGAACGAGCGCGCGCGCGCGCGCGGTTTTCCAATCGAGGCTCGTTAGTTTTCCGCGATTTCCGCCGCTCTCAACCGGCGATCGAGCGTTAATTTTCAAACTGCATACTCCAGGGGATAGCTTTCGAAAGAATCTCCTCCGTTACGAGGGGGAAACGCGTGTATATCGGACATAGAAGGGAGAGTCGGAGGCTCTCTCGATGTAGCGATCGATGGGAATAGCTCATCGTGTTTTTACGATTCCGAAGGAAGCTGCGCGATGCTAGGAGTCGTAAAAAAAAAAGAGGGAAGAAGAAATCTTCCTCGTTGCGGAGCTGGTTGTAGAAAATGGATGTCACTCCCGAGTAGTGTCCTCGCATCGATGAAAATTTTGTCACTTGTACACACAGAAGAGATCATCTATCTATACTCTTTGTGGTCGAGATCGGTTCTCTCTTTCTCTCACCTTTCCAACGCTGATCCGGTCGGTCTTCTCTCTCCCCCGTGCGTTCGCCATCTATCGACTGGTCTTCTCATCACGGCCGACGAACAGCCGTGCGTGAGCTCCTACTTTTTTGCCGGCCGACGACCGGCCCGACCTGTGCCGTTCTCAATGATTTCAAACCCGTTTGCCACGCACGCTGCACCGTACGCGGTGCATCCGTCTTCCATTGCTCCCTGTGTATGTACCTGAAATCAAAGCGGACGGAGTTGTTTGCATCAACGGAAATTCACCGCGCCGTATGATAGGTCGGGGTTTAGGGTTTTTTTGTTTTTTTTTTCGGTCTGGGTTAGATAGTCGCAAGAACCGGAAATGGCCCAATCGCGACGTGTTTGAAAGGGAGGAAGAAAAAGTTTCCAAAAATATTACGAAATCGAGGCAAGTGTAATCATATCCGCCACCAAAAGCAAAAGATCCCCCAGATTCCCTCGCAGTTCCTCTCGTGCGCATCGTTCGGAATTTGCCTCTGCTACGCGGACGTCGATTAGAGAGCAATGATAGCCTGTGACGTCCCGTTTCCTGGACGGAAGACGAGAGAGATATCCCTGTCCCACCGTCGTTACTTCGGAGCAGATTTATAATAATTACCTGAAACGAACGAAACGCGTGGTGCTCTCTCGCTGCAACAAATTACAGGGGAGGCACCCGGAGAAGCGGACCGGTGTGGCATCGTGGAGAGCTGACGGTAGGTCAGTACCTCTTCTGCCTTATTCGAGGCCCTCTCCGCTCCTCGAGTTCCTTTCTTTTTCTCCCTCCGGTGATCCCCTTACCATGGCGGCAGGCGGCTGCCTCTGCCGTCTTCTGGTGGTGGTGGTTCAGCTCGCCTCGCGAACCAACCCGGTCATTCGAACCGACCAAACTGGTTTCGCGCGTCTTAGCGTTTTCCGATGTCGCACCGAGAATTTGATAGATCTCCTGCGTGCAATTCCGATCATGGTTACAATCGATGAGCTGTTGGAGGAATCGAAATTCACCGGGAGAACATGTGTCATTTCGTTCCTGTGGAATCGCGAAAATGAACAGGCGGTGTAACCGAGGAGCCAAAGGCTCGCGATGGTCGAACGTTAACCACCTCTTGGTACGTCGTCGAATTAATGCGCGAGCCTGACGATAATAATTCTGCCCTGTCCAAGGACGAGTTTAACGACGGCAAAGGCAGGTGTGCGAAACCGTTGACCGAAGAATTTTTCCAACGAAACGCGTGCGACGCGACAGCTCTTAATACTGGAGGATCTCGATCGCCTTCGACGCGCGGTTCGGCACAAGATGGCGGGAAATGATTTCGATTTCCTATTAGTAGACTGCGGAAATTTACGTAGTATAGATATTCTTTCACTTCTTAATTATTTTATTATGACATGAATACGACAGGAATTGTATCAATTCTGTTTATTACACATTGATTTGAGGCTTTCACGGCCCGGCATCATACAGTTGTTACTGTTGAAGCTTTCGTTAATTATTACACGCGAGAGGGCGCAAATGAATAAAGAAGAAAATAGTATCATGTTCGCGCCTGGTACGAACCGAGCAAAAACGCTTCAGCTTTAATTGCCAGACAAAAATTGACGAAATTAATTAAATTTCGGTGCGTCGATCTTTTTCAAAAAAAAAAACCCCCCCCCCCCCCCCGTACCCGAATGACGCTCGTGTCGACTCTGCGTCGCTCATTTCACCGGGGCATATTTTACTTAGCCGGAAGCCCTGGCGCAGACCACGGTCGCGTCGAGAGTTTTATCTAATTATACCAGAGAGCGCGCGCGTTTCTCCTCGCTGTTCCTTCCTTTTTTCATTTCCCGTGGTTGTAACATATTGTACCGAGGGGGCAGTTTGCCGGAGGACATAATAAATTCCTCTATCCTTCTCCCTCGCAGCTTCTCTATCCCTCGCTTGCTGTTGTGTTCCGCCTCTGTCTTCCCTTTGGACGCGTCATCGGCCACTCTTGCCGCTGTGTCTCCGTTTCCAATTCCCTCCTTCTGTTCCCCGCGAGAGAGGATGCGCCTCGGCCTCTCTCGTTCGAGGTCGTAAACGGAGGAAAGCCTCGCTTGGGAAGAAGACGCGAAACAGAAAGGCGGGGGTGGCAGTTGGGGGGGTTGGGCAAGGGAAAAAAGAGTATATGCAGTCGGGTCGCCTGCCATGTAATTGAAACGTCCTGTACACGCCTATAAGGCAGAAGGAAGGCCCGGTTGCAGTTCATCAGTCATTCCGGGAGTACGCGGTGGCAGTCATCGCGGATGCATTTGCAACCCCACAGAGCGCGAAATGACGTGGATGGGGTTGGGGGAGGGAGCCTGATGGCCGCGGGATCAGGGGGGGGGGAGAAGAGGAGCCAGGCGTAGTACCTCGGCTAGGTCCGGGGAGTGTTCGTTCGCCCCGGTTCGCGAAGGGGGAGGTCGGGCGAGCGGAAAGGGAGAGGATAAGGTAGATGTGCGCGTATGTATGCGCCTTCATACGTATACGTTCTCGCGGGGAATCGTTCCGTGTACCGTGCTCGTGGGGTAGGTCGTGATTGCTCGACGATACAAAGGATGGACAGAACCCCCCTGGGCACCCTTCCCTATTACGCTCGTGAAACTTCTCCGATGGGACGACGGGGAGAAGGAGGAGCTCGCCCTCGAAACCTTTCGGTAAGACAAAAACGAGGGATATGCCAGTGTAAATCGAACTAGCCGACCGAAGACACACTATCGTCGTCCGTCGTATACAACTCCTTCTATATCTCCAATCATCTTCTGGAAGACGATGAAATTTTCGTCTTCTACTACCTGCATGCCCGATTAGCCAACTCCGTTGGCCACTCCACGGATGGTTCGTAGCATTTTCATCCGTCTTTTCCTAGAGACCGTTGTTTGCCCCTCGCGGTTCCTCTATAGCTCCGGCTCTTTGTCTCCCGTAAGAGAGATCTCGTCTTTCGCCGATTTAATAACGCCACCGGGAAACTTCCCCATCCCACTGGTGCTCCTTTTTTTTTTCTTCATCCCTCTCTCGCCGGTAATCCTCAGTCAGGATTTGCCGGGGATGGACGAAATTATTGGGTCGTCGTCGGGTAGAGGGCGTTCGGACGGCAGACAGGAAATTCGTCGTCGCATTGTTTTTGAAGTTTCAATTAAACCGCGCGGCGTTTCGCCGACGCGGCACACCGTTCCTTCTTCCTACCGGATCCGCTCCTTTTAAAGACATCCCAGACCCCACCCTCGTGTCCGGAGATAAGCCGTTCCCTTTCGCGGGGCCACGGAAAATCTTCGTGAAAATTGCTCAGTCTCCGGGCGTATCTCGCGTTTCGCTGAAAAGCCGCCACTATGGCTCGTCCGTGTTCTCAAGGATGGATCTCCAGAGACACGTCGGTGGCCGTTAATTAAATTAATTCCGATAGGATTTTTCCGTGTTACTTTGGCGAGCGGTGTACGCGCGATAAATTCAGAGAAATCGCAACGAACATTGCCCGTCGTCGCGGCGGCCGTTGCATTACTTTACGCCGCGCGAAACGAAACGGTTGTAAGCTAGTCGTGCGCGGACGACCGTGCTTAAAGGGGACCATTAAAGCTAACGTTCTCCTGGTAATTAACGCGTTACATTCTGTCCCTACCCCTTCTACGTGGACCCTTTGGATCGGACAACTTAGATCCCAGATAGAGGTAGATTTTTGCATCGGCGGATGCGCGAGAAAAACCGGGAAACGAAGACGATCGTGCGCGAGCGCGTTGTGTCAGAACGCGGAACGAAGAAAGGAAACCCGCTAATAAAAGCACCCCGCAATGAGAAAGTCTTGAACTGTCGGCAAATGAGAACGTTCCTCGTCCCCTCGAGAGGTTACGTGCATAGGTAGGTACAGTCAGTCGCACAAGAACGTACTCGCGACATTAACGAAATACGATACGTACAACGAACGGGGACGCAATATTGTAAACATGCAGCGTCTGTAGCATTACGCTTTTCGTTCGAAACTGTTGGTATCGTTTCCGTTGGAGATTGGACCACCTATTAATTGAGTGCGTAATAGTATTTTATATGTACTTTCAATTCATTTAAGCTTTTCTCTCGAAGGATACTTTTTCATGAAAATATCGTGGGTACGCTCTTGTGGGACTGACTGTACCTATATGCGTGCGCGTTTGTTTTATGCGTGCGCGGACGCGCGCAATTTCTCACTTCTCTATTCCGCCGCGATTCCGTTAAAGGTCTCCCTCGGTACGTCTTGCTATAGGAATTATATTGTAATCGAAGTAATTTGTGAAAACAACTCTCCGCCGCCGGGAGATTGCAGATTGAGGAAACGAGGCGCGAGAGACGAATCGGGATTCGCGCCTCGGACGGACGCTCGTCTTGGCTTCTTTGCGGGAATTTCCGCCGTGTAGGAAGTCGATGGGCGCGATATTTTGTCCTCGTAAAATTAAGAAGTTGTGAAGGTAAATCCCCGTTTGCCGAAACTGTAATTTGGGACACTTGAGAATCTTCAATTTGGAATGGGTTAACTGTAGTCCAATTTGTAGCGGTAGGGGAGATTGGGGTTGAAAGTAACAGGGGTAGGTTGTAACAAGATTATTACTTTATAAATAAAAGAGAAAGCACTATGATAAGAAAGTAGGATGAATGCTGGCCCAAACCTGTTGTGCTGCCGATAGTCGCGACTCATGAACCTCACTTGACTAAATATTTCTGGATTAATATTTAGAGATATGCTTCTTTCAGCAATTGTTTATACTTTTATATCACTCTTAATCATTTTTTGAAAACCTTTCTCAAAGTCGAAATTGCTATAAACTTTATACTTCTCGTGCATGGATTAAAAAACGCTTAAAATACAATTAAATAATTGAAATATAGTTACTGATATGTATAAAACGATAATTCAAGTTTTTCATTTTCTGTTTTATAATTAGTAATTAGGATAATTAGTTTCACTTTGAATGTCAACAATTTGCCTGCAGAACGTCAACCTCGATTACACAATTATCTGAAATAAATAATATTTTGAAGATATAAAATATTGTTACTTCATAGCAAAAAAAAATTTCAAAACGTTAAACGTCCAAAATGAACTTTTGCCCAATAAAAATGCGTTTCTAGACCATTATGCAGTGTCTCGTACCTGAGACGCGATTGCATCGACCGTCCACGTTGGTCAATCGTCCATTAGATTATGTCGAAAGCGCCGTTTTTCTTCGCCGCTATAAATAACTTTTTTATTTGAGCGGATGTTAATCGTCGCGATTTACAATCAGACCGGAGAATACATACATATATACATATATAAATATATACCTAGTATCTTTACTCGCGAAACCGTTTGTTCGTCGAATCGACGACGATGAAACGCAGCTGGAAAATCGAAGACTCGAAAGTCGAGGCAAGATACGGATTTTTCTCGCCACCATCATCGACCGAGAAAGAAAAAGATTAATTTGTTGAAAACAAGCCTTATCTGGCCGCGGTATTGGATGACGCGGGAGGGCCGCTGGTTCGTTCGTTCGTTCGCGATAAGCCTTATCAAAATAATTACGTTATCTGAAAATGTCTGTTGCGCGCTCGCGAAAATCCCGGGCTGTGTGCGGGTGCTGTTGGCGAATACACCCGTGAAAGCGCGTCTCGCCAGGTAAATAAATCGCGGGTGCGATCTTCTCCTCTCCGTGACGAAGCCCAAGGTGTCGGAGACTAGCGACGGCGATGCATTTGAATTGTATAGGTATTTGGTATCGACACGCATCGATACCTGGAGTATCGATACACAATTGTATCAGGAATAAAATATCGATGTTATCGGTATAATAAAATATTATCATCATTATTATAATTCAATTGGAAATAACAAAATCCAAAAAATTAAAATAAATCATTTTTTCAATCAGATATGTACAAAGTGATTCTCAGGTAATACTTGAATTGAAAAGTATCGATATTCACAATATAGATATTGTAAGGCCCATCATTAGTCGTAAGAATGACGAGCAGACGTATTCGTGCGAAAATCCGACTGGACCGATCGTGGCAGAAAACGGGCCGAACGATCCTCGATCGAAGAACGCGAGATTCGTTCGGTCGACTAGCGAGGTTTAGGATGAAATCGTCGGTTTATCGCCGTACCACTATAAGTACTGTGCTGATTTGTCCCGTGTATCGCGCATCTCCGATGGCATTCCAACTGTGGACGATTGCCGCGCGATGCTCAGGGTTACGCGAGTCGCGAAAAATATTTGAAGCACTCTCGAACCGTGGCCTTGAACGAGTTTGTTTGCAAGGGCCGCGAGCGCGTGTTATCGGTGCAGTCGTCACGTCGATTATTTTTCACTTTTTTTCTTTCTTTTTTTTTTGCGGAAGACGACGATCGAGCCTGTTACGAAGAAATCCGCCTCGACGAATTACGTATATGTAACATCGAAGTTACGATCGTTCGGAAGCGGTGAAAGAGTCGCCCCGACGATCGACGACGCGCCCGTGAAACGTGTATTTACTTCTCTTTTTTTTTCACGCCGCCCTGTTAATACCGCGCGGCAATCGCTCGCCGGTGTTCCTTATCGTGGGAAAGGAAATATTTTGAACCATGGAAAAATCCACGGTAACGAGAAAAACACGCGAAATCGTTCGGTGACGCGTTCAATTCTCCGCCGCAGTTTCCTCCTTATCATTTGGACTTTAATTGACGCACGAATGACGGTCTACGTATCGCTCGGTTTCGGCCGCGAAGAGGGATCGAGCTTCTCTTGGTTTCTTTGGCAAGTTGATTTTAATTGTACTATTCATTAAGTGATACTCCAATGAAAACTTTAAAGTCAGTTTTCTCGAAACAGCGATTGCACGTTCGTGCCCCTTCTTCCATCAATGGTCTCAATTACATTCTAACTTTTATTGTAAATTTAGTATGATTAATTACAATTTATTTCCGATTGTCTTACAATTACATTGCAACTGCATTGTAACTGTGATTTGGATTTTCTAATTAAATTACATTTTGCCCAACTCTGATTCCGGCCCACTCGACGATGCTCCTTTTCACCGAGTTGGAACTACTCTTTATAGACGACAAGTTGTAGGTTTTCCATCCAGAGATTCTACCTAGGGGCCACAGGTCGTTGAGGAGCCCATTCCTCCTGGAGGGGTTTTCTTCCATCCCTCCCCCCTGTTCATCTCCGTCTCCCCCGTTAGAACGTTATACACAAGGATCTCCCTTCTGCTCGATACACGCGAGGGGATACCGACGAAATGCCCGATGGCGTTTCCATTTCGCGGCGAGATAAAAAATTGCGCGACAGCCCGGCGGTTCCGCAGCCTCTCTGTCATCGAGGCTCTGCTCCCGTCCCGCGGCGATCGAGAGGACCGAACCTCGCGGTAGTTTTCTCCCCCGATGAAAATCGGTCCCCTAGACGTGTCCCCTCTGTTCTACAAAGCACCGTGGGCTGTCCGACCGGCCGTCCCCGATGTCGAGAGCATATATATATATATATATGTATATACGTATTTATCATCGAACGTTCCGGTCGAATGGCCGATCTGGCGGTATCTGGCAAAGACCACGTTCTCACTCGCTATCTGCTCCGCGCTCAGGCGTGTTATTTTTATTTCAACTCGGCCAGAAGATCGCGCAAGATGAGGCACCGATAACCGATACGCGGTACAACGGGTGCATCGAACGGACGGATCCGAGCGACGAGACGACATGTTTGGGACACGTGTAGGAATGCGCAGCGTCGCGTCGGCTGCACCCGCCAGAGACAACGAACGTTACCAACGAGGACATACGTATCGAAGGGCAATATTTCGTTGCGCAGTATCGACACATCATTGCTCAAAGTATCGATACAAAATATCGACATGTATGAACCGATATATCGATAATTACATCTATCGAAATTGTATCGAACGTCCTTAGTCACAACCTACCCCTGTTACTGTTAATCCCAGCCTCCCCTACTGCTACTTTTCACTGTGCCCTTATTCGAATTAAAATTCAGCCCAACTCCGGCGCTGGGGAATGGTTGAAGATTTCTTGGCCGGTAAATAATGAGACACACACCGCTCCTGGAGGCCGGTGACCCCGGCTCGTCACGTGTAACACGATTACGCCATTATCTCTTCCAGCTGGAAGAAAAAAAAAATCGCGGGTCGATCGAAAATGCTACGGCTAAAAATAAACACAGGATCGCCTCCGTCTCCGTTGCCCGCGGAATACTTCCACGGTGTCTGTGTCCCTTCCGTCTACGCGCCGTCGACGGTCGCAAACAGTGTTCCCCCTCCCATGGTTCCCCGTTTCACGACGAAACCACGATCTTTCGACGTACGCGCAAACTTCGATAAAGTCTCTGTCTCTGTCTGTCTATCTCTTCGACGTGGCGGTTACGTAATCGGTATTGTTCGACTGCAAGGGAACCGAGGACACGCGCGAGATTCCCACAGCGCCAGAACGAGCGTGTACAATGTATGTATATTGTGTATCATACATACCTAGGCGGGCCCCAAGGATCGTTGGCGTGGATGGAAGATAGAAATGGGTAAATTCATTATCTAGAGAAAGAGTTTCGAATAACGAGTAAAAGATAGAAAGGGAATGAATAAGAAAAATACGTGGGGTAAGTTAGTAATGTAAGGGTAGGATAAGTGTAAATCAAGTCCAAATTTCTCGGCTGTATGTTTCAATAACAAAATAGTTATTGTTCTTGAACGAATAGATACTTGGTAAACAATTATTTAACGAGATTAATTGTTTCAAAGTTAGGATGCCGTTGTTAGATACTGCTGCTTCTCACTCTGTATTATTCGAATACAATTTCGTCCAAGTCTGATTGAACGAAGGTTGCCGAATCGGAGAGACGCGTTTGTCTTTGTCCCGAGCGTGTGGCAGCATATGCGTCGCGACAGATGGTATGCACGCATTCGCCAGGGAATTTCTCGGTTGTGTACCATTTAAGAAAATCTACAGTCTCCCGTTCGAGTCGTTCGACGTGCATTCGAGATCGAGTACAGATCGTCAGTTCGCGTATCCTCGACGAACAAACAGTCCGTTTTCCGCGGCGAAGTTGGGCCAAGCTGAATTGTGGGGGCTTGAGAGCGTGCATTCCTCTCTCGATCGGATCGTAAAAATCGACGTCGAAGGCTAAACCTCGACCAGTGTCCGTCCGCGCTCGTCTGAGCGAAAGGTTTATTCGGTCAGGACAATAATCGCGATTCGGTACGCTCTGTTCCCAAAGTTCCTCGATTCGAAGCCACGATATCTTAAGAAATCGGTTAATGTTTTTCGCGCGAACTCTCGGTGAGACTGTCGTGGTCAACGGAAGTTGTAAATCTCCGCTACGATTGTTATGGACGCCAAAATTCTGTGATTTCCTAATACAAATTAATGTGGTAGGGAAATTATCATGGCGTAGTCAGGGTGGGGGCATTTTTCCTGGACGGGAAAAAAGTAGCTTTTGCGTGAAAAGCAAAAATACACATAAATCTTAAAAAATTGAAATTTATTTTAAATAAAATTAAATAACATTTAATCTTAACAAAATGGAAGGGTCATAACCAGGCCCCCCTGTAACGTGCGGCACAAGGCTGCAGCGCCCCTCTCTAGTGTCTTGTAATTTCGTTGTTTCGTTGTTTTCTGGTCTTAGTTTTTATTATTGTTAATCGTTGCGTGTCTAATCACCCGCATCCGTATATAATCCCTACAATTCTAACGGTGGATGTTTTATAGTATCAGAACGTTCGAGCAACGCGTAACAGTTATGTACCTATCGAGCTTTCGACCGAAACAAACGACAGCAGATCGACGGGTCAGTTCGTAGCCGCGGCAAAATGCAAATTCGTTACGCGAACAGCGATAAAAGCATCGTGTGCCCGTGGCGTCGGCGCGAGTAAGGAGCGGCGATTCGTAATCGGTGCTTTTAAACCGCGGGATAATGTAATCGACACTGAAAGAGTCAGTCGGCCGGTCGTAACTTCTGACAGCGCGGTGGTGAATGGAAACGTGAATGGAAACGGCGCAGCGGCGGCGGCGGCGGCGTGCGATCGGCATGAAAGTAAGAGGCGTTCATTCGCTCGCCGAAGGAATATCAGCGGAGAGGCCGTACCAAAAGTCAAAGGATCGGTTCCCTCAGCCGCGCGCACCGGTCGGGATCTTTCAAGGTAGCCTGAGAACGAACGGGTACAGGGAAATCGTTCTCGATACGATTCCACGCGGCTTTGATTTGCTCGGGTCGCTCTCATATTAACGGTTTTATTTAGTTCCTTTTTTCTTTTTCTTTTTTTTTTCATTAAAATTACCATGTAACGCACAACGCCTCGATTAGAATAACAAATCAGTCAGTGCGAATAAAACGTAGGGGAGTAGAAATAATTGCCTTTAAGGGAATTACTACGGATTCTTGACCCGATGGGAATCAGCAACGTTATTCCAGTCGAATCGAGTCCCGGTGGTTTTGCTGTATGCACAACCGAAAGGGGTACCGTGCGATATTCTTCGTTCACATTCGAGGTAGGTGCTACTTCGCTCCGACGTCGAAACCTAATACCGCTTTTAATAACCGTAACGATCGCAGGATAAAGTCGCTGGGAGAACGAGGACGAGTGCAAAACTCGGAATAAAAAGGGAGAGAAAGAGAAACCCGCGCGCCCGGCTCGAGGCAGGAAAACGGGGCACCTCGATCTGGGTATTTCTTCGGTTCGGCGTGTGTCTGACGGTATGCCCGACTCCCACGATCGGTTCATGGTCTTGGGGCTCTCGCTTAAAGTCTTGCGCGCGCGCGCTCTCGGTGATCAGCGCAATCGCGGCAAACCACCGGTTTCCCAATGTCCTTTTCCCGCGATTTTTTTTACGACGGCTTTGCTCGCGCCCATAGGCAGCGCCAACAGTTGCAATCGGAACTCGGCATCGTTTCCAAGGTGAACAGAGATATATTCGGAGTAACGATCCTCGACTTCTGGAGACTCGAGAACGAACACCGTTTTGGATGGACTGTTAAACACTTGTTTCGAATCGATTACCCAGGGGACATGGATAATCGACAGATCTGCGATGAATTTTTGGCTGGATCAAGTAAGAGGAATCGAAATCGATAGGTTGGGAGACACTGTGCTTGGCTACCTACGTGTCAGCATTTTGCATCGTGTGTATACATATCCAGCACGCTGGAGAGGCAACGCACACACACCTGGGGCACCACCAAGTAACGGCCACATAGGGGCACGTACACGCGCGCTGCATCGAACGCGTGTAAACGCGCCCTTACGATCCCACGGCGACTCGGCGTGCTTCTGTGGCCTTGCCGCGTGAAAGGCACACGGAAACCAGCGCGTCCATCTTGTTACGTAAAGCCCAAGTTTTCACGAGACCACCGGCACTATCTGCTGAGACGATTGTACGGGAGAGGAAGGAAGACGAGCGCGCTCGGTGCCGAATCTTTTCGTTCGGTGACCAAAAGAAAACGCATATGGGTTCGTCCTAAGGTTCGACGTCGATAGAAGTGGATTTCGGGCGTTCACGTATCAGGGTAACGGGATAATGTATAAATAAACAAAAACGACAGCAGAAATGCCAAGAAAAGTTGGAGCTCGAATGCTCGGATCGGATTCGAGGTCTCGTTGGGAACGTCCAAAGATATGCAACGGCTCCAAGAATTTCTGTGCGCCGAGCGACCGGAGGCTCTCTAAGTAAGCCGAGGAGAATCACATTTTTCCGTCGGCTTGCTCGGCCCGCTACCAGCTCGGTTAAGACCAACGTTCGCCGTGCAGTTATTTATGAATGAATTAACGTCACGCTATCGGTCGTGGAACGAGCGCCGTGAGCGCGCTACCGATCCACTGAGAGGACTCTATCTCCCTCTCTCTTTATTCCAGTTCGATGGATGAATCCTGGTAGAGGGAGAAGCATCGTCGGCGCCGCGACGAGGAAAGTCGCGAAACCTCGGTGGCGAAATAGTGGTGACAATTTGAAAAAAATTTAATTACGTGTTTGTGACTTTTGTTAAGTTAACGCGTCAAATACATTTGTTAACTTGTTTCCGCATACTTCCTTCATCTCTGATCTTACATACATATATACCTACGTCCGTTAACGGAACGGTTCATCGCGGACGGATCTCTCCACGCCCATGCGAATCTAGAAAATTGTTCCGGCAAGCACTAGACGGAGAAGTCGGTCGATGGAGTCGATTTCCGCTTCGAAATCAGTTCGTTCTCGTGCTCAGAGGGGCGACCCATCGGATTTCAACGATCGACTTCCTCGAATCATCGAGCAACGTCGTATTTGTGCGTCTTTTCTTTCCTCTGAAAAATATTATCGTCGTTTCGTAACTCGACCTCGAAGTCGATCGCGTAATCGACGCACGGTCGAAAACCAAAATAAAAAAAAAAAAAAACGTGGCGAAGTAGATAGGGGTGGCCGGGAAAATTCGTCGGATCCGGCGAGACAAAAGGGAGTAGTAAAACGAGATGGAAACACGTCGCGTCGGCGAGTAAGAGGGAAACGGGGGCGTAGAAGAGAGAACGGACGCAGCACGGACGAATTGCGACAGAGCCTTTATTTTTCTCTCCCGACACGAAGGAACTCATGCGCGTGGATTCTTGCGAAAATGCCCTGAGTGGCCTGAAAAAATAAAAGCGCGCCGATAAGCGCCGGTACCAGATAAAGTCGCGCTCGCTTATCGTGTTTGCCCGGCGCGATAGCGATGCGCAAAAATGAGGTTGAAATTGCAAAACTGCACCGGTGCAGCTCCGTGAACGAACAAGAGGAGGGGCGGAGGGGATGGCACGAGGGGTCGGGGGGCAGGACGAGGTTGATAAATCGCGCGGAAGGGTCTTGTGGCATGGAACGTAACGGAAAAAAGAGGGACGGCGGGGGTGGGTCCGGGGGGAGAGGGGAAGGCCGGTGCATTCGATGCACCGCGTCGAGGGGACCGCGTAATCTGAAAGGCTTATAAACCTGCATCCGGCGCAGCGATCGATAACGGGAGTTATCGGTGTTTCATACGAATCGCACATCGCGACTTCCTCCCTTTCTTTTCCACTTTCTTGAGCGTCACACGCTTCTGCTCATTGCTTCGCACCAAAATCTAACGTAGAATGGGCGAAAACGTAGTGTCTGTGATGTGTCCCTTCTTGCATCGTTCCAGGCCTTAGCTCTGTCGTTGCGGGACGGCCAAAAAAGTGTCGAGGTTGGACTCTGTGTTAAAACGAAACGATCCTCGGAATTTTCCGCGACCCTATCGTTGGTAGGACCACCGATGAGGTATAAGAATAGACCTTTCATCCAATGTATGCATTTCTTCGGTCCACTTTTCTGGGGTAATGGTGCCTCATTTCTAGTTCAGTGTCACTACTCACTGTTGATTCACCGTTCTCATAATGTGGAAACCACTAAAATTACTGGTTTTTGCAGGTGTTGGTAATACAGTTTAGGTGGCCCAATAACTCCCATAAGATGAAAGGTCTATTCTTGCACCTTATCGGTGGTGTGACGTAGCACGCCGATCTTCGAGAATTGCTCGGCCCGCCGAGCGTTCGAAAGGCACGCCTCTCGCCTTTCTCCCCTCCGCACGCCGCTTCTGCCGCAAATATGCTTAATTCCAAGCGAACGGAGACGGAGCCACGGCCCTTCCTGGCGGGGCAGCCTCAGTCTTCTATTAATTGATCGAAATTAGAGCGAGCACTCGGCCCGCTTCATTGACAGAGCTACCGACGGTGCAATGACCGCTGCCGGCGCTCGGTGATTCGACTTGAACCGATGACGCACACCCCGACCCGTGTGTTAGACGAGAAAAAATTCTATATATCGTTCGTGACGTCGAATGCACTCGATGCCAGGGACGCTTGTCGAAATCAGTAAAAATGATCGTTTCGATTCCAACGCCACTGGGATCGTGTCTGTAAAGTCTGGTATATACAGGGCGATTCGTAAATGCATGTCAATACTTCAGGGGGTAAGTCTACAGACCGATACAAGTAAATAATGTCATGTGAATATATACCCTATATGCCTTAGTTTTCGAGTTACGGATGATTAAAGAAAACGTTCCTAGTGCCCACCTCGAATTCTCTCTGTTAAATTGTTCTTACCATCGTTCCCTCGATCTAATCTCGCGGAGTCTTTACTCGGGTCTAACCCGCAGAGCCTAATTCAGTCGCCCCATTTATATCCACAAATTAAGATAGAATTTGGTGGAGCTGATGCTCCATTTCCATATATGATTAAGAAAAAGTCCCTCTAGAAAATCAACTCTACCCCGCATGATACTTTTCTTCTAGGAAATCATGACTCCCACATGTCGCCATGGCTCCTACTAGATAGACTAAACAAGTGTGACTCCAGCTTCAAAAGGATTATACATAGTTTCGGAAAGAATTTGAATGTGACGATATACCGGTAATCCAGGTACGAATCGCGCGTGCTAATCCCTGCGTTTCCACGACACATTCGATTCTACGACTGTTTCTCTCGACGGTGCTAGAGTGCGTTACGACCGTGTTCCGACGGGGAAAGTTGTCCGGAGGATGATTTTAAGGGGATCTCGGACGCGTTCGCGGAGTTTCCGTCGCGGAAACTTGTTCCTGTCGTACGGTAATCGCGAAACAAGTTATCCAGTCGTTACGCTTGCTACCGTGTTATTCGTTGCTTCGCGTCACCGTACCGATTAAGCGACTCTAGCACGTTGATACTGTCCAGGATCACTGTGGTAGTATCGTTGCAACGCGTTTCTTCGATCGCCGTGCAGACTGTAGAGGGTGATTCATAAATACGTGTCGATACTTCGGGGGGTAAATCTATACGCTAAAACAATTAAAAAATGTCATTTGAACAAAAAATTGAAGAAGTTGCAATTGGTCGGAATCGCAAAGAAAATAGCGAAGGTCGTTTTTTACATTTTAATCTGAGGCTATGTATATGCTATATTATTATGTCGGTTATATACATACTGAAACTTTCATTGAAATCCGTTGACACAGAAATACTTCGAGTACTCGAGGAGGAGATTGGGTGTCGAGGCCAAGAGAGACATTTTCGTTTCCTGTCGGCGTTAAATCCATTTAGCCCCTTCCCCCTCCCCCTTCTCTCTCACTGGTCATCCGTAACCTCGAGGCAGGTCGGATCCAACGTCTCTCTGACCGAATGTTTGCCGAAGCGAAATGTCGACGGGACGAGTCGAGGTTCTCTGTCCCCTTAGCCGAACTCGCGAAGGTCGGAGGCGGGCCTACCGTCATGGATATTCGGTGGGTAGACGAAGCTCCGACCTCGAACTCTCCCGTGAATCCGAGGACCTTCGACGTATATTTTCTGCTCCCTCTTCGCGTTTCCCTCCTTCCTTTTTTCTTCCTTCTGCACGCTCTACTCGACCACCTCGATTCCGTTCCGAACGGAGGGAATCTCCGGCTCCATAAAACGCGATTTCTCGCCAGCGTGACACGATCAACGAGGAGACGACGGATTCGAACCGATTGATCCCTGAACGTTCAGTGGTTGCTTCCTGTTTCGGTCAGACGTGTCCAAACGTCCCGAATAGAGCTGTCGGCGTGCTCGAATATTCGAGCAGCTCGAAATTCGTACCGAGAACCCAACAGAAGTGAGTAACTCGAATATTTTCATAATCTATTTGAAGCCCAATTTTATAGAATGAATTGTAGAAACTTTAAACTGTTAAATCGCATGTAACGTTCGCCAATAATCTAGAGGATTCTTTCGACTTCTTTCATGTGTCATTCAGTACATTTAGACATAAATTGTTAAATACTCTTGTTTCTATGTGTACCAAAAGTTTTACCCCGTTAATAAATTATTATCGTTATTATTATTATTATTATTTCCGAGTGACTCGAAGTGTTACGAGCAGCTCGAATTATATGTTTTGAAAGAACCGAATAGCTTGGAGCAATTCGAGCTACTCGGAAATATTCGAGTTACTCGTTTTTTTCGGGTTCTCGACCAGATGTAGTCCCGAATACACAATCGGTAACGAATACATTAAGACGTATCATACGTAGGACGAAATACCGTGGAAAAATCGCTCGTGAAAGATGCGTATCGATAAGCGACTCGAGCGAACACGCCGTGGCAACAACCGTCTTTAATTACGCGTTACGTAGATGCGACGCGCTTCGTCTCGCTTCACGCGTCGCCGTTTAAATAACAACGGGGCACGATGCACCCCCGGTTTTCCTTGATCGTTATACTGGAAATTATCCAGCTAGGATCGATCGAACGATGCGACGACGGCGACAACGGTGTTGTACACACGATGTTCATGTCGTGTTGTTGCAAAAATAAGGGATACGTATTTTTTTTTATCGGCTGAAACGCGACTTTAAGGGTCGACTCCACCCCTCGAAGTTTCGACCCGAAAGTACTATCTCGAAAACCAGAGGAGACACATGAAAACTTCAAATAGACGAGGTTTGCGATTTTTTATGTAGAATAATATGGTGCTAACAAATTGTCCAAAATGTAATTTGTTTATAACAAGAAAATTTCTAATCGAGACTCCGAGGGGTGGTTTCACCCCTTAACGTCGCTCCTCAGCCGATAAAAAAAATACGTATCCCTTATTTTTGACTTCTTAACAGACTTACAAAGTTTCATCAAAATCGGAGGGGGGCATTTCCGTGCCCTCCCTTGTCAGAGCCGTGTAGCCTTCGAGCACTCATCGATGATTTACGGTACCTTGTCTTCTGATTCCGATGAAAGGATATTTTATCGGAAACGAAGCGTTATAACAGTGTCAAAGGTTAAGAGGTTTTTACTGGGAATTCGACACGACTGGAACTATCCGACCCGGCCGACCTCATTGTCCCGGCACCGTCGATAAATCCGCGTATTCGTCGCGAAACGCGTATTGTTTCGGAAACGTACCCGCTCGCGCTACAGACGCACTCACGCACACACGGACGTGGCACAGGGAAAACGTGTGTACGGGAGCGGATTAAGCGAGTGCATCGTGGATTTATAAGCGGACCCCGGTGGGCATCGGTTCAAACAATGCGCGCGCTCCGGGTACACGAGCCACCACGGGCTTCACGGGCATTAAGCGAACGCCGCCGCCCGCGCAGTTTTACCTCTTCGGGGAGCAGCTTGAAATTAACTAAGTAACAATAGCTGCCGGCCTGATTTCTGTTTCCGTTCTGTTCTCCTCTGTTCTTTGCCTCTCTTGCATTCTTGTCAAGAGAGAGAGAGAGAGAACCGTCTTTTGTTTCTTCGAGCGCGATTTTTCCTGTTGTTGCAGCCGCGATTCCAGAAGGGGATTAAAAATTAGCCTCGCGATTTGCCGACCGCGAGCAAAAGAGACCGTCGACCCTCGTAATACTGGCGAACGAAGCATTATACTCGCCTGCTTCAGGAACGGGCAGCTCGAAGATCAATGAATTGCTTTCGGGCGTCGCGACGATGCTCACACCGCTGGTCTTTCATATACGAAAAACAGCGAGAGTATAGTATAAACCTACTTGTATAGAAGGTACTTTATAGAAAATATTTAGTTTAGACAATACGGGTTTTTGAACATCCCCGTAGGGAAAATAACGCCTGGAGAATAATCATGTAGACCAAGCCCGGACAATAATCGAGAGGCGACTGTACAGTCAAAAGAAATAAGCATACGCGTGAATGTTAAGTTTTTACTAAAGATGCGGAATCGTATAAACGCTGCTTGATTATCGATTCGACACAATTACCGGATCGATCGAAAAACTGTACCGTCTGAACTGCTTATAGGGCGAGACGATAAAGATAAGCGTGAAGAACTGTGCCGTCGCAGACCTCGCGGGAAAAAAGTAAAAAATCGCTGGACATTTACCGAGATATTCGATCTGGTAACGCGTGGATTACAGTTTTTGGTTGGCTGATATTTAATAAAGTGTATTTTCCGCGGGCGTAATGGATCGGCCGGCGAGACTAGGACGGGAATACGAGGTAATAGGTGTTGAAATTACTCGCGGCTCGGTCGTCCGTTGATGAGTGCCGGCCGCGCGCACGCTGCTCGGCCGGAAGTGAGCCGGGCGAATTAGGACGCCAGGTGAAAATAATTAATTGAAACGACGCGATAAATATGATTACGCGCAGGTTGCGGTGCGGCGGTGCTGCTAACAGAGTTTACGCTCTCTAGGCGGGGTTGCAATGTCGCTGCTCCCGCGAATTCGTGAGCGAATCTTGACAGGGTCAATGCCAATATCAATTTGATCGTCGAGCGCGTGCGTTCCTCGCTTCGAAAAATTAAACCGATTAGGTACTCGACATCCATGGACCTCTGTTTTTTTGTTCCTTTTTTTTCGGAGCGCGTCGTCGGGGACCAGGCGCGGTTTTTCTGTCGCTTTTTTCAGCATCGTCACCAACCCACCGCCCCCTCCCATTGGTTATCCTCGTCGTTTATGCGATTCACGCGTCACAGGTGAATCGATTTATTTCTATTAACGCGAGCACAAATAAACACCTTCGACGTTTCCGCGTGGAATGACGGCGAGTCGGCCGGCCGGCCGTTAAACGCGCTCGTTGAATCGCACGATTGATGCACGCGTTGCGCCCTATTAATTGCGCCACACGTAGCACCGATTACTTATCGATCGGCGAGACGACCGATTTTATCCGAATTCTCGACGTTGTTCCAATAGACGGGCAATGGTCGCGAATCGCTAAAAACTATTAGAAACATTTTCAGTTTGCAAACTCAACTCCCGTTTCAAGTATGGAAAAATTGAAAAAAAAAAAAAAAAAATGTCCATATTCTGTGATCAATCATTAAACTTTAAGATTCAGGTATGCGCATCAATTATAGAGGTCCTCAATTATAGAGTGTCATTTGTTTATAGTGCCATTTTGTTTTTTCTACGCCCCGACAACATTATTTTCGAAACTATATTCGTTCCGTTCGCGAAAATGGACACACGTAATCATCAAACCCGACCGTTCCTCTCGTGTTTCTCTTCTCCAGGTCGTATAGTTCCTCTATTTTTTCCCAGAAGCTCAGAAAGAACCCGGCCACGGCTGTTGACCAGATAAAATCGACGGAGTCTGGGGGTTCCCTCGAGGGGAGTGGTTCCGTTCATCCCGCTTCGAATAATATACGCAGCCAGTTAGCGACCAGCGCGGAAAAGCTTTGGATCCTCGGACCGTGAAGGGAGGTCAAGCCACGTAATTGCCCCACGATTAAAACTCATCTGTTACAGTCGAATTCGCGCGCGCGAATCGCAACAATGTGGCGTTACTCGGCCGATCGTCTCGAGAACGAACGTTGCCGCGTGCCACCGTTCACCGGCCAGGTATATGTACTCGCCTAAAGCTGCGTCTACACCAAATAGCAAAACAGTGTTATACAACAATTTGTTATATAACCTTGCTATACAACATGTTGCTATAACATGTTACAATGATTATACCTTTCAGAGAAGTCTGTAACAAGTTTGTGTGACATTTCGCGTCTCATTATTAATAATAGCGTCACACTGTATGGATAACACATAACTTGCTATATAACACGAAAAATGTATATAACGTCACGTTATATAACATTTGTCTTTCTATGTTTCTAACAAGTTTTATACCTTTGCTGTAATAACATGTTATGTTACATAGTGTAAACGTAGCTTAACGCTCGTCCAGCAGTTCGATCGGTATTATTTATTTATCGCTGCCTACCTACTGCGCCAGTTACGGCCGGCATTCCGTGAACCCGGCATCTATAACGTGCACAAAGTCGTTCGAGGAGCATGCGACTCGACTCTGTGGAGGCGCAGAATTCATATTTATTTATTTATTTATTCAACGCGACAATAAGCTCTTTGGTATACATGTACAGAACGGGAAATAAAAATTGCAAACTTATACAGTAAAGAAACAAACGAAAGAAAAGAGAAGGAAAGTACCTTGTAAGGAAAAGTAACAATACATTTAATCGGTGTAACAATGGTGAATAATCGTGATCAACAATACACATGAGTTAGCCTAGGACGCGGACGGCAAGACGTAAAAATTTATGCTGAATCCGTTTGATATCGACGATATGATAACTGTGATACGAAACCAAAAGTCTTAAATCTCTATGTAACATCCATGATTTTTACGTACCCTTCCGGGTCCCCTGTTGATCAGGCATCTACTCCCGAATATATTCATCGATTACCATCAAGCTTCGTTGATGGATCGATTCCCATCGTTCGAACAGTTCGTTGACATCCCCACGTTGAGCAGGACCGTATTCTCTTCGCGTCTCGCGAAACTGGTCGCCAACTCGGCGCAAGGTCAAGTAAATTGGCAACGGCAACGACCATGACTCCGTTCGGAGAATGTCGCTCTTCTGTTTCGGCGCGTGCTGCTGCACCACCACGCCTGGGACAAAGAGAGAAGTTTGGTCGTGCGAGACCTGAGAGCGTTAAAATTGAATTACGCTTGATAGACCCACAAAACTAGAGTGGTTCAACGCCGAAAACGATATTCCAGAGGTTTGCGATCGGCGATCTTCCATCGTCCTCGAGCCTTCAGAATCTCGAACGCAGGACTCTCTCTGGGTCATTCCGATTGCTCGATCGCGGTGTCTAAAGCTGCGTCCGCATTATGCCGATCGGCAAAATCGAACATATGTGGATATGTCATCGGCACGTGTCAACAGGCCGCGCAGCATAATGGGGGCACAAAATAGGCCGATCGTTTGTGCCGACCGGTTTTGCCGATCAGCATAATTGGACACGCAGCTTAACATCGACGAGGATATCGAGCGACACGCTTCGCCGCCTAAATATAGGAGGCCTTTTTCCCTCAGAGGTGGGGAAACGAGATTCGCGAATCCGTTCACGGCCGGTCGCGGTTTGTCGTGTTTGGTCGGCTGATGAGCAACGAGTCGAAAACCGAACGAGTCTCGATGTCCTGGCGTGGACGTGTGGTCTTTTTCGTTTGGATGTCTCGAACATGTTCCTCGACGCACACTCGAGAAGACCAGAGAACTGGCGGTGGGGGGAGACACGATCGTAGACGCGTCGAACGATCGGCATATCGATAGACAGAACGGAGGAGAAGAGCCCGGTTACAAAAGCGGCTTTTGTCCGGACGCGAGCGGCCGTGCGCTCGGTAATTATCAACGCTCCTATTCATCGACTTCGTTTCGCGAGTCACGAACGAGTGACTCTCGCGAATCGCTGGTTACGCTCCTCTTTCTCTCTCTCTCTCTCTCTCTCTCTCTCTCTCTCTCTCTGTTTCTCTGCCCCACCCTCTGTTTTCCCGCGAAAAATATTTCACGATGCTTTCGAAATCAAAAGTAGTATACAGTAAATCCTCTATGATTGACACAGTGTTCTCTGTCTAACTGGCTGGCGACACGTCCAATACTCACAGTTATCTTTCGAAGTATAGTGTTCAATGGGTTTAGCATACTGTGATAGAGCTTGGAATTTCGAAGCCAACAATATTTGTCTCGGCTGCATGTCGTCATTAGTTTCCGAAATATTTAATGTCCAGTGCCGAGGAACCTTCGAACTCTGATCGAGGATTCACTGTATAGTGGAATTTGACGCGTAACATTCTCCAGATAGGGTTCAAGATTTCGCCAAGCAAGACTACCAATTGGTAGTAGCTTCCGGTAAACGAAACAGAGAGTACAAGCGTCTTACAACGTGAGTTTTCTGACTGCGCGGTAGGACGCCATCGGGGAACGAAAGGGTTAACGAGATACCTCGAATCGAGCCGACTCGTACGAACTCGATCCTCGCCCCGGCCTGAAACGGCCGTGGGCACCGGGCTTAATAACAAGACGCGTGTACACGCGGCCAACGATCGCAGAAAGGGACTTAAAGGGGGCAAGAGCGGTGGCCATGGGCGAAGGGCGGCGAGCAAGGGGGGAACAGGAGAGAAGGGAGGATCGGTGAAGTCTATAAAGCAAGTCCCCGACCTATCCTCCGTCCTCGTGGCTTGGCTGTGGCTGGCATTCCCGCGGGCCGAAAACTCGGAGCCAGTCTCATGGATCCAGTCCGTGAGGCTGCACACAGCCCCTCCCTTTCCTTCTCTTTCTCCTCTTCTTCTTCTTCTTCTTCTTCGGCCATCTCTTCTTTCTCGTCATTTCGTCGAGCTGGGTTCGAGGCCTCTCTCGCCAGGCTTGGTTCGTTCGCGGTTATGCCCGGCCGTAGTCCATGTGCCTCGTTCACGGTGCATTGCACCGTGGCCACGAAGCTGGAAGAAGCAGGCGAAAGAAAAGAATTGCGGTTTCTGTCTCTTCCCTTCGATACTCCTTTTGCCGTTTGAACGCGCGCCATTCGTTTAGTCAGTCGCGAGAACCATCATTCCTCTCGATCGAACACCGATGAACAGTCGAATTTCTCTGGATTTCTGATGTCTATCGATTAAAAAAGAAAAACATAAAGGTTGTTTCGATTTATAGTATTACGACGCGAGCCCAGCCGTTGATGGCCACTCGAGCAAGGAGTCCATCGAAACCGGAGACGGCTCCATCCATCGTATCGTTTCGTTTCGTCTCGAAAGGGGAGGCGCACCTGCAGCACGCTACGCTCACCCGAGTAGATGTATACTTCCACGCGAGCGGACTATAGCAAGCGGCGACGACGGCGGCGGCGGCAAATTCTTGGGTGTCTTTTGGCAGGCAGTGTACGGAGTAGGGCGGCCAGGGATGTTCGGCGACGACGGCGGCGGCGGCAAATTCTTGGGTGTCTTTTGGCAGGCAGTGTACGGAGTAGGGTTGGCCAGGGATGAGGAAGGGGGTCAGCGGGAAAGGGGACGGGGTGCACCGGCGGCGGTCGTTGGGTGAGGTCAGTGTCGAGCGTTCGCGAGTTGGACCGGGCCTCTCTGTGGTGCGCCGCTTGTGCACGCCTGCACGTCTCCGTGCTCACACACGCGCACATATCTGTGTGTGCGCTCCCACGAGAAACGGTGCGCCCTCCCCGACTGACATCGCGATTCTTTTAATCGCAAAACCTCATCCCGCGTTAATCGTCTACCATTTAATCGTTTCCCTTTTTTGATGGCCAACCGTTCCACTGTTTTAATCGCTTCTTGTACCTATACACCCAATCGCTTTTCTCGTTTCCCTCTGAGTAATTGTTTCTGTTCTAGTCGCAAAACAACCGGCAGTAACAAAATACGATCGTTCTTCTCCGTTAGTATGTAGCATTTCCAGGGAAAAACTGTCGCGGAAAAAAAATTTGATAGACTCCCGAAAAGCGAGCGTCACTGCCAGGCGTTCTCCGCTCGGAGAGAGTCGTCGGTCGAGCAGTATGTGTCGTCGTCCATGAGAAAGTAAACTCGCGAGCGCGCGAGCGTGTGTATGTGTGCGTTCGCTCGCGACGCGCTCCCGGTTTCGCAGTGTGTTCACCAGGAGAGGTGCATCGCCCTCCGTCGCTGCGTCAAGGCCAGCGAAAATGCTCGCCGACTCGCTCGCTTCGCTCGGTCCCGCTCCTCTTCTTCCTTTCGACGCGTTCCTCTCGCTCCGTTCTCCGTCTCTGCTCCCTCCAACCCCCTCGTTGCTTTTAGACACTCTGCTAACCGCCGAAAGCCGCGAGCCGCTCCTCTCTCCTCGCCGCCATCGCTGCGATGCGTCTCTTTTCATCGACGCGCTACCGCCTCGTCGCGAAACGGAGGGGGAACAGGAGGTGTGTGTATATTTTTGCCGCGTACGGATATTGAGCGTTCTTGACGTTTTCGGGCCAATGGCGACGACCATACCGATTTCGATTTAATTACGATTTCGATTCGATTCGAAAGACCATCTGCTGAACTCGTCGTTCTCCCCAGATGGTGAACATCGCGATGGAGGTACAGGTAGACAGAGAAGGGAATAACGCTCGAAAGGTTTCGTTGAGCAATGGACGGGCGTCGACGGGAAACTGGGTTGTGTTGAACGAAAGATGAGTTTTAGGCGGCTCGTCACCGGTAGCAGTCGCTAGTTGGACAATACCAGGCCTTGTCTCTTCGTGTCTCCCTCTCTCTTTCTTTCCTTTCCTCTCGCCTCTAGATCGTTACGGTAGCTGACCTACTCTGTAACTGCATTCGCTCGGGCCGAATGACGGGGCAAAAGGAAAACGACGCGTCGTCGAAATAAATGGCCTCGAGACACGAGAACCCTGAACCTGAATCACGGCAACCGAAAATCCTGGTGCTGCTACGCGTACGGCGACCTTCAACTTAGCAGCGCTCGATATACCCTGACGTGTTTTCACGGTCCGAAACGACGAAAATCGTTTGTTCGTTTAGCCACCGATAAGACATAGGAGTGGACTTTGAATAGACGCCCGAGAAAAGTGAAAGCAGCAGAAGCAGCCTGAATCTCAGGCTGCAAACGTTATTTGCTAATTGATATTTAAAATTTCATGCTTACAGGATTTCATTCAACGTGCACGATATTTAGCCTCCTACGCAATAGTAATTACTATATCGACGAACGAGCCGTTACCGTATTCCTATACCTCGTTGGTGGTTCGGTTAGTTTCTCGAAACAGTGTGCATTTAACCCACGGCGGAAAGATATTGTCCGTTGCCTGTTAGAACGAAACAATCTGGGACGAACGGATCGAAAACGGCCACGTCTCGTTACCGGGTAGCATCCTCCGTCCAGCGACTGATCCGACCGGGGGGAACAGGTGTTCCCAGGAGTGGCACGAATTATCGTCGAGCGAACGATACTACAGCTGCTGCTCCCGGCAACGAGCGCCTAAGTGTTTATGGGTTATGAGCGATAAACTCTCTATGCAAACTTACGGGGCTAGCACGCGGAACACTGGCGAAACGTTACAACTCTCGCCGAACTAATTAGCGTCCGCGGGGCCGAGCTCTGGTCTTATATGGGAATTAATTGACTCCTTGGTGCGGGTATGGAATCGCGCCCAATTAATTTAACCGTGTCCTACAGATAGCACGACCACATATTTTATTTTATTTTACGATCGTCGATCCACTTTTCATGCCTCGTCGATGATTCGACGATTATTCTCGCGACCGTGTTTTCTTCTGTGCCGAGTTTTTACGCGTTGCCGAGGAGAGGCTTAGCCATCGGAAAAAGAACGAATTTACGAAGGTCTGAAGCATTTCTCCCTATAAGATTATTGTCCCTGCGTGGACCAAAGTTCGGGACAATAATCGAGAGGAGTCTGGATGCCTGTTTCTGTCTTACTTCATTCATATTTAATAACCCTATCACGTTCGTTCGTAGTATAGTATATCGAGATTCACGACCTCCATTGACTAGAACAATCTCACCGTGAATTCCCGCGAGAAGACCAAGACAGACGCGTTTCCCGGGTCCGTGCCTCGCGCATAGCATCGCGCCAGCTAGAGCGGAATCGTCGGTAGACAAAGAGCGTGTGGCGGAGCCGCCACGCGCGTAGCTCAAAAGATTGGGAAACGACGACGTGTATCCACGACGCCCACGGAGCTTGCGCTCGCGCGACCGTTCGCGGAGCCTCGAAAACGGGTGTGCGCGGCCGAGTCTCTTTTCTGAGGACTCTATTATGCTCGGGGGTTCCGTGGCCTCGCGCGCACCGCGCCAAGAAACAAGGAAATACATGCACGCCGGAAAGCTGGATGCGGAAGAGGAGGAGGAGATGGTGGCAAAGAAACGGGAAGAGAAGGACGGTGGTGGAATAACACAGAAGAAAAAGAGACAAAGCGGAGATGCTGAAAGGAGAGAAGAACAGGGGAAGGGTGTGGGTGGAGGAGAGGGTGGACGGGACGAGAGAAAGAGAAGGTCCCTCGAAGCGTAGGTACGCGCCACACCGCTTTGGAATTATGCAACGACCAAGTTTTAGTGGGCCGTATAGTTACGCCATAGAATAGTCGGTTCGCTCGCAGTCGTCGTCGCCTCCTCCCGTCTTTCGTACGCGGGCGGGCGTGCCTGTCGGAGAGCGATCGCGCGGATTTTAGCTCCGCGTATACATACATACATACATACACGCGTGTGTGTCTGTTGTATGTGCACGTTATGTATCTACTACGTGCGACTCGGTACCGTCGCGCGCTCGTCATTATCGTTCCCCGCGAGTTAACGTAATCCTCGTTAAACGCCCCGCGAGACCCTGGGGTTGAGGGGAGAACGCTCTTCGCGCGAGACCCCGTGACGTCTACGATCTCTCTCTGTCTCTATAGCAATCACCCTATACCTTACTCTGAAATGGTCAGGCACTTGGGTGTTACTACTTCAAGAACTATGCCCTGGAATGTACATGTGGTCTGGAGTCCTCCAAACGAATCAACAAGGCGTTGCATCAAACCAAACTTCGCCATGGGCTACTCATACCCACTTTACGCGAACGTCTGATCTCAATATTGGTATTTCCGTTAATTGACTATTGCTGAACAGTACTGCTTGATGTGGACATTCCCTGACGGGTACGCGGAATATTGGGCAAAATCATACAGGCTGTACTTGAACATGAATGGGATTATGCATTACATTAGGTAATTGCGTTAAAGTGTTTTAGACGTACTAGAAGCCTGTTTTTGAAGTTGTAAGAAACATCAATTGTTCTCCCAGAAACGTGGATCCATCGCCAGATATGTATTCGCAAGACGATGGCCCGAGCGTCTCCGGACTCGAGACGGTTCGGCCTCGAAGAATAAAACTTGAAGCTCCACGTCCCGTGGTGATTTCTGCTCGGCGCTATTACACGGTATCGCTATCTCGGCCCCCGGGCTAATGTAACTCTCGTGTATCGCGCTTGTGGCGGGAGAATCCCAGCGAGGAACCGTTAACCAACCGCTGCGGCGAGTTTATTTGGTGACTTTCCGTCCCGATTATAACTGAATCCATGGATGCTCGAGGTCTCTGTCCCTCTTTCTCTCCTTTCTCGAAGCTGCGACAACAGCGTCACGAGGAAACGCCGCCGAGCGCGTAACCGCTGCGTTGCGCAATGCTCTACGACTCGATTATACCGGTCACTGCTGTTTAACGATGGATACCCTGTGATAAGCGTGTGCAACCGTCTGTATCCAGGAAGTTTATGCTTGTATACTGTGTCGCATTCATTACGGCGCTGGGCCGCGGGTTGGACAGCCCCGTGTTAGATTGTGGACCGTAAAGGTTCACCTGCCCCTGGTCGTTGTACACCTCGGTGACGCGAAAACGATCGTCGACGTTCGCGAAATATTCGCAGGAACTTGTGCGGTTAGGGGGAGGAGGGGAACGACTTTTCTTTGGTTCGTGGTGTACATACAGCATGTGCGGCGTACACGCGAGCGTAAAGTGCGTGCAAGCCCGGCAAAAGAGCCGACCCTCTGTCGCGGCGGTGGCTACGAAAAAGGGGGCAGCTCGGCCAGGTCGCAGGACGAATGGAAAAGCTGCACGAAACGAGCAACTATAGCCCCTCGGGCGGGTGGTATCGGCATGAATGAATAAACAGGAGCATAAATAGGCCTGCTTAAAATTAGCTGTTACGGGAACGAGCGAGTTGCATTTAAGATGCTATCGACCGGTCGAAGTGTTATGGAATAGAGACGGTGGTCGACGGTGAACTGGCCCTGCGACTGGCTGGATAGCGCGGTGTTTTGAGTGACGCCGATCGCGGGATGCCCCTGACGCCGTTTCCTTCGATCGACGAGGGAAACGGGACAGCTGTCCCGAGGCGTGAATGCTTACCGACCCTTTTTCCCTGGGAAACGTTATTTACATCGTATTTCCCAAACGATTTTATTCCTCTTCCCCCTTCCTTTTAATTGTTCATCCGTCAAAGAGGTGGTACTTTGAGAAGTACACTCCCAAATTGGGAAGAACCAGGGAAGATGGGGAAGATGTAATTGAGGTAGAGATCCTTGGTCGATTACAGAGACTCGTGAGTCCAAGCGCTAATCGCAAGGTAAGGATTTTAGGGAGCTTCGAACGGACAGCGTCGTGCGCCGGTAGTTCCTTATTTATGGGATTAGAACTGGTAATTGGTGAGGGAAATGATACCGGGCCTCCACTCTCGCCCGCCTCTTCATTTCCGGTGGCGCGCGACTCTCGCCGCATAAGAAAATAATGCGTAATGGAAAGAAAAAAGAAACAGAGAAAAAATTGTACGCGCGCGCGGACGGCATCGACGTCCGATGGACATTTCAATTAGGCGAAGGTAAACGATCCACGGTGAACGGAAGACGCCGAACAGGGGGTAATTATCGGCTCGGTGACGACTCGCGTTCCTCGAAACGACGGCAGGCAGACAAGCTAGGGTACAACACCCAGTTACTGACACTTTAAGAAATGACACTGACATTATTCCATAATTTTTGTATTAACTGACCAAAAACAGTAGTTTTGGTTTGTTTTTATTATTTAGTATGCTTAATCGAATGCAATGTATAATACGTATGTATAATTTCACAACGTTTATTTATTATTTTAAGTGAAACAGTCTAGAATGACAGTAATTCGGTAGGTGCTTGCAAAATAAAAAATCTGTTAAATCCGTCATTTCGACGGGTTCGGTAGTTCTACCGTTAACGTCCGCAGCCGCGCGTCGGTCGCCCGTTGCACGTCGCGGTACACATACAATGTGTTGGAGGACCGGCTCCGATCATCGCTTCGACCTCGCAATTTCGATCCGCGACGCGGGTCGTTGCACCGTCCTCGACGCAGCACAGCGTCGAAGGCAGTCGGTCGGCCGGCCGGCTCTGGGTGTACACGCGCGCGCTTACACATCCATCGAATATGTGTGTGTATGTACGTTCGCGCGCGCAACATACACACGCCAGCGTGGTATACATCGATGCACAGTATTATGCACATAGGCTACGCGTGCATCCCTTTGACGGCCATAAGCCACGGTTAGGGGTGCCGCGGTGAAACGTGAAGTATGGGACGTACACGCACACACGCGTTCATACAGCCAGGCTCGTGTACGCGACGAGGCTTACGGGTGTATGGTACTCGTAACCATCCGGTCGACTGAAAAATTCGCGGTGTTTCTCGAAACGATTCGACGGATTGGACTCAATCCATCGGTCAATCTTTCCGACTTGTATGGTGTTCCTGCGCGAACTCATGATGAGATTAGACCCTTCGTTTGCCCTTATCCACGGGGGTCGTGAACCTCCGTTACGAATTTATTCGACAACGGTAACACTCTTATATTAAGGTATATTAAGGGCAAATAACTTCAGGTGATCGAAAAATGTTTAGAATGTTCGATTTTATTTTTATTTGTCAAATGTATACATATAGGAAAAACGATTTTTCTCTATTTTTTTGAATATTCTGGTTTTTATTTAATTATAGAGATAAATTGGTAAGCGATATTATGGTTGAATTGAAGCAACGGAAACAGTGGGAATGGTGTATTATTGATGACAAAATTAGAAACAGGTCCAGTAAGAGCTCGCAGTGTCACGTATCAGAAACGAGTTTCGTGTTTCATTTTCTTATGCCCAGATGAAAAAAATTCATAGACATTTTCTACGGAGCACCCCGTGTATTTTCGGGATCGAATCCGCGCGGACGCGTTCGTCGAAGTCTCGCGTCCGCGTAGCCGTGCATTAGACCGTCGTGGAATCGATGGAAATAATTCGTTGGGCTTTTTTCACGATCACCGTGTTCCAGGCTTCTCCCTCTCTCTGTTCGCTCGGTAGCTTTCCATTTCTGTTCTGTCGTCGGCATAGAAACGACACAGAGAGCGGCCGAGCGAAATGGAGAGGGAGAGAGAGAAGGATGGGGTCGCGATCGACTGCAAACCACCAAGAGGATCGCGTAGAGGGCTCGGGCGTATAATAAAGCGTAATGGACGCGCCTCGGACGATCGATTCGCCCTTCTTTCGTGATTCTCCGCCGGATAGCATTTGGCCACAGCAACGAAATCGAAATAAACATTTCGTATGCTACTCTTCTTGAAAACCAGGCGTCAAAACGGAATTTCATCGGATTCATCGAAACCACGGTGTAAAGATCCGAATAATCATGTCGTTACAGTTAGTCCGACGGAACAAACGTGGCCGCACAAAAATCCCCTTTCTGTAGCGGGTCAAACGTGGGGAGGACTCTGTGATTAACCATCGAAAATGATCGAACGCGGGAAATTTAATGATATTTATTCAAAGCCTATTTACAAAATCTGCCCGCGGCAGATTTTCTCTTCCTCCCGTAGGAATATTACGTTATACAAATGGACAGCCGTTATTAATATCGTAGCTGTGCGACGTTGTAATCAGGTTCGGTAACGCGATATTTCACCCGATATTAAAATGTTCGCATTAAAATAATTCGATACCGTAATCAGCCGGATTTGCGTCGTCGTTGGCGGCCGCGGATCTTGGCCGCGCTCGCGAAATTCCCTCTGAAACGCCCGAGTGTGAATCAACAACCGCGCGCAGATCAAATTCGCAACCAGCGACTTTGATCCGGCCGTGTCGAGCGCCCAAACGTTGTGCAATTCCATATTTGAACACCAGAGCCAGAGTATAGTAAGTTACACTTATAAAATTATTGTCCTGGTACGGACCGGAGTTCGGGACGATAATCGACAGGAGTCTGTAACTTTGGAACCCTTCGGTACGAATCCAACGAGAAACAGTCGCTACCTCGAAATGGTGAACTTTACATTAATTCCCTTATGTGATGAATTTTACACTCTTCTAAAAATATCAACTTATCATTTTTAGACCATTATGTACCTGTATTAAAAACTAAACGGCTTAGAACAAAAAAATGTTTACCACCGGAGTGGACTATTTAATACAGGAAACATGTAAAATGTAATATTTCTAAAAAGTCGACTTAATACACTCTGGCTCTAGGGTCCAGATGAATGTTTTCCCGCGACAGCTACGAAACTAGCCCGTTACCGGACACGTCCCCCCTTCCCCCGAATAATCGGTGAAACGTGTCGTCGCGTCCGCCACGGTGTCCCTATTCCGGCCGATGGCTCTTCCCGTCGGGGCGATCGCCCCGTGAAACTGGTCGAACTCGGCTCGTACATACAACACGTCGAATCGAAACCACTTTTTCCGACGCCGAAAGAACCGGTGCATGTGTGTATGTGCACGTATACATTAGCCACGCAGAGGCATGTACGACGGCAGGCTCTACCTGGTGGGACCACAGCGATCCATCGCGAGGGGGATAAAAGGAAGAAGGAGAAAAAGGAAGGAGAGCAGCGCACGAGGTTGCAACCGGGTATATACGAACGTGTACGAAAAACGAGTGAAACAGAGCCCAAGTGCAACGACGGCTGTGGGATTTCGCATGTACGAAAGAGCTGTCAGGAGAAGGGGGAGGGACGGGGGGCAGGCAAGAGCCCCCGGAGTACAATGCGTGCTCCGCAGAATAAACCAACTCTCTTCTGTCGTCGCGAGAACCAGAAGTAGGCCTCACGACCAGCGTCGAAAGGGTGCCTCTCGAAATCCTCTCCCAACCAAGGGGCAGATGGGGGAAGGGAATGGGACGAGCCAAAGTGGGAGAGCCGAGAACTGGCTGGAATTTGGGGTAGGTCGGCACCCAACCGCCTACATCCCGTCCGTTCCTGAATCACCGACGCCCGATCCGCAACAGTTACGGCACGCTCTGTCCTCTCCTCTCTGTGCTCTTTTCACCTCCGTTCGCTCGAGCGTTTCTCTCCCGCGTAGGTCACGTCGCCGAGTTTGGAATTTTTTTTTATTATCAAGATCCTCGAACCCTTATGGGTTTATTTAGCTTTACAAGTATATAGTTACAAATACATCATATTTTACAACTGAATGCGTAGATTACGCGATGACTCTTTCAACGCCGTGGAAGCAAGGGCAACCAGCCGTGAAATATAGATACCTCGGTTACGAGCAGAAGAATGACAGTAATGGAAGTAGAAATAGAAACGATGCAGAAGACGACACGGGGACGTCGAGAACGAAGCCGGAGAACGCAGGAAGCAGTGTGGCCCCGAGGCCAGGTAGAGGGAACCAGCCACAAAAAAGGGGAGTGTCCGACTTTTGGCGGAGGCACAATGGCCCATGGAGATTTGGGACAGCCTCTAATTTCTATTGGGACTCACCCGATCCCGCCCACCTAATCGCCATAGTAATATCTGTCTAAAATGGACACATTACAACGAGTGGGTTAATGCCTGCGATATTTGATTTACAGCACGATCGACCGAAATGTGTGTCCGTGTATTCGTTACCGTGCGGAGATGTTAATATCGGAAATTACTTTACGCGTGGAAATTCGTCGCAGTACGCGGCGCACAATATCGAGGATTGCTGGGTAAGCCCTAAACAAATACGCGTGCACGCACGGCAACAAAAAAGATGAAAAAAAAAAAAACAAAAATACTGGATTTAACGATGTTATTATTTTCATAACTCCACCGCGGCGCTCTGCCGCGAATTTATAAAAATTTTGTTCGGTAACGGAGCGCGAGGCAAATAAATTGAATATCAACGTAACCTGGTGGAAAATAAATTTTATCGTCATGGTATCTCTCTAATTAACAACGGTCAATTGCCACGGCAAAAATGATTTCAATCTGAAAATTGAAGCGGGTGGCGGGTGGGAGGTTTCCCCCCGCAAGCGTTTCCTTTTCAGTAGGGGCCGACCAGCTCCGCGAACACCATAATCGTTATCAAACGACGTTTCCGTCGAACCACGGAACCGAGAAGAGGCCGACGGTCGAAGACCTTCGGGCACTGGTTTCTATTCCGCCCCCTCCCCCCCTGGATTTCTCACGGCGACCCCTTTTCCGGTGGCCCACTCCACCGTAGATATTCTGAACCACACCGAGGAAGCAACCACACGAACAAACAGAACAACCGCCCGCGAACGTCGTGTCCGTACGACTTAAATTTTCTTCTTTCATTCGAGGACAACGACAATGTGCACACAATACACAATCTTGCTTGTTCGGTCGGGGCAACGATCGAATTCGAAGCTGCCCAGCCTTCTTGGCCTTGGATAGCAGCGCAGCGAAAGACAGAAAGGGAGAGAGGGACAGAGACGAAAAAGAAAGAAGCCAAGCGTGTATCGCGTTCGCGAATCTACGCGTTCCACGTTGGGCATTTTCATCGGATTCTCGGTCGGTCCCTCGACGCGCCCGAGGAAGAAGAAGGCTGCGGAGGGTCGGCGGCCCGTTCCGTAGAGAGAAGAGAAGAGAAGGAGGAGGAGGGGCGCACCGGTGCGCGCCAACTCAATTTCTCCTCTTTTGGTACCCAACTTGTGGCTCCGGGTGGCGGGGTTCCCCCACCAACGGCCCTCGGGCCCCGAGGATCGAGCATGCCGGGCCCTCCCCGCTCCCCTCGATCCCCGTCCGCCGTTCTACGGCCGTAGCCAGGAGGGTCCTACGGCCATTGATCCCGACCTTCGCGCGCCGAACGAGCGCGATTGCCAACGAAAGCCGACTTGCCGAACCCGAACCTGCCGCACGCGGTTTTGCGTTGCCCCTCCCGTGTCCCCCCTCTCATCCCTCTGCCCCTGTGCCCCGTGCTTACTGTACAGTCCCCCTGCGTCTCTCCGTCCATCGTCTCCTACTCGCGCCGCGTTCCCTTCGTCCAGACCCCTCGTTTCCTCCATCCTTCCACGACGACCCGTCGCACCTCCTGCCCTTCCTTTCCGTGTTTCCTCCTACTCGCTCTCTCTCCCCTAACCGTCCTAACTCGAACTGCGCGCCACCGGAGTCCGACCGTCGTTCGTCGTCTTCTTCCTCTATCTCGCTCTCTCTCCCCCTGTTTTCTTCGGCTCGGTTCCATCGTATATTCGCTAGAGGGACCAAGCCACGTTGGAACGCGTGAAAATGCATCGGTGCGCAATCTACACGGGGAAAAGGGAACGGGTGAAATGCAGTTTCCTCGCGGGTAAAAATAGCCCTCCTCTGACATCCGAATTTCTCCAGGAACGATGGAACCCCATCGTTGAAGAAGTCATAGAGGTTCCTGTGCTGTCTATCGAACTTTGAGGATCGCCCCCCCCCTCCCACCTTTCCTCGTTTCGATGGGAATACTTGCGTTCACGAAACGTTCCAGCCTAGAAAATCAAACTGGCTGGTTCCTCTTCCATGGGAGAAACATCTAGGTCCTTCGTGCATGGCACACCATTGCTCGTTTTACCTTGAAATCAGTCACTCTTTGCCCACCTCGATCCAACACAGTTCGACAGCCGAGAACACAGACGCGATCTAGTATCGTCACGCGCCGTAGCTCTCGCGTGTGTTTTGGTTGTTGCACCGAGCGGCAGCTTCGTATCCGCACCTGCCTGTTATCCGTTGCGGTTCGACCATATTTCGAGCGACGACTCGCGCAGAGATAACCAGGCTCTTGGGACTGGGACAGCCTAGAATCTCGGAGAAGTGATACAGTCTTGTTCGTCAAGAAGTCTCATTTTTCGTTATTGCATGCGCATCAACTCGATGGGTCTGGTTATGGTAGATGTTCCTGGATCTGTAATATTCCTCCTAGTTGTCTCTCGACGAGTATAGAATCTCGTTCGTAGTAGCTACCGGTCTAAATCTGCATTGAAGCTAAAGGGGAACGGCAGCCGACGCTTTGGTGGCGTATAACGAGCGCACGATTCATGTCTTCCATCTTCTTGTACGTGTACCTACTTCTTCGCGCGTCGGACACCGACCACGGGTTTGCGGACATAGTTTTTGGGATCGCATTACGCGAATCTCGCAACGCAGTACGCGTGTTCTCTCGCGTGTCTCCTCTAGCCACTTACGGTCGAGATCGCTGCAGAGTTCTGGCGACATATAAAAACGTTGCCCGTAACAGATTCCTTTCGATTATCGTCGTTTGAAGCATTTCTTCCTATAAGATTATTGTCCCGGCGCGGAGCCACGTTCGGGACAATAATCGAGACGAGTCTGTATAGACGGGGTTCTGTCGCACCTGGTTTGATGCGCTCCATGATTCGTGGTAGAAGATCCACTGCATCCTACACACCTATTGACACCGTCGTGTAACTCTCGAAACCGCGAGGGATACTCGATTTGTTCTCACGACAATTCACTCCGTCTTCGGGAAGGTCCGTCGGACGCCTCGCGGAGTAGCCGTAGCAAGTCGCGTTGAAACATCCTGTAGCATTACCACGCTTCTACGCCATCGCGTTACGTGAGTAAGATGATTCGAAACAAGGTTATTGGCTCTTGGAGCGCAGCTGCCGCCTGCTGGTATTGCCGTCGCCGCTTCTTCCCGCAGCCGTCGTTCCGCTCGGTTTTCTCGATCCTTCTTTCTCTTTGCTTTTGTCCGCGTCCTTTCGGGCCCTGTCTTTCCACGAGCGTGTTCGCACTCTCACTTCTCGCGCGCGCTTTCAGTCGTAGAGGCGGCCGGCTTCTCGAGGTGATAGTCCAGATACTATAAGGGAATAACCGAGGCTATCGATGGGCGATTAGGTGGATCGTAAGGGATTAAATAACTCTTGCATGGAATAAGTTTGAACTGTTTAATATGATTTGTCTTGCTTCGAGTCTTCCCGTTTGTCAGCTATTGAGATTGTCCGTCGGGTATAGTTCGGGGTACGATCTATCTGTCAATGGGTCCGATAGCAAACTCGGAATCGAACCTGGTCGATATCCTAAACATCCCAAGATGGTTCTACGAATCTCTCTTGGACGAATCCGCCTTACTAAAGAAAGATCGCTTACAGCACCAACGTAAAATGCCCCTCGTAGCAGATGCGAATGATCCGCGATTGCCCCGTTGGGTTTAGCTTTTCATTTAATTGCTCCCAAGGCTGAGTTCTCGGTCGACAGTGGCGTTTCTCTGTCTTGTTGATGCGGTAATAACCTACTCGTGCACTCGTGTACCAGGTAATTTTGATTACGCGCGATCTTCATCCGTTCTGTTGTCCAGTTGACAGAGCTGATAACATTCCGTAGTCCTCCAGAGACGTATAATATCTGTAATAAAAGTTGATATTCTGCTGCATGCAGAGAAACTTAGGGTGTCAAGCATTTATACATTGTTATTGTGATTTCGATTCTAAAATGACGGCTGAATTTCGTAGCCGAAAGTTCCCTCTGAATTCCAAAGGCGGGATCGGTCGCGCAGCCTCGATTCACGGGCGAGCAAAGAAGTACTGGCGTGGACTGTACCCGAAGTTTGCGGGCCCGCCGAAGTAAGGTGTGTACCTACCTACCCGCCAGGTACTCTCCGCTGGCAGTCGTGGTAGGTCAGTATACCCTGAGCAGAAGTATTCGAGGGAGCAACGTTCAACGTCCAACCGAGCGAACAGCCAACCAGCCGGCGTGCCGAGGGACAAAGACCGGCCGCCCCGGCCCAAAAGAATAAATAAATAAAAGAGCCCAGAGGAGAAAGAGGGACGGAGAGGGGGACAGAGAGAGAGAGAGAGAGAAGGGCCCGTGAGCGGTGTGGGAACGGGACGAACGAAACGCAGAAGGAAGAGAGGTGAAAGAAGAAGGATAACCGGAGAAGGAAAGAATGCGCGCCACGGATGGAGAACGGAGAGAATAAAGTGGTACCAGGCCGAGTGGCCGCCATCAGTGCCAAGGACACCGACCGAAATCCAAGGGTACCAGCAAGGCCGACGCAGAGGCCCGGCCCACGCCACGGTAAATTTACCTCGCTCTCGATCTTTTTCTTCTCTTTATTTCGCCGTCGATGTTGTCTTCTTCTTCTTCTTACTCCTCTGCTGTTGCTTCTGCATCTGTACTCCCTCTCGCGAAAGTTTATCTTTTTTGCTGGTTCTCGAGTAGGCGCCAAAGACATCGACCAAAATACAAGGGCGCCGACGAAGGCCAATGTCGAGAGCGGCGAGACCGAGAACCCGTGCCAAATTACGCTTAATTGCGGGCACGTTGTCGCTTCGAGGAACCCAACCGAGAGGACCGCTGGAAACTGCGCGTAGACTCTGTCGCGCAAACCAGGCGAATCGAAAGATCATCGATACTTTATGCTTGTTTTTTTCTCCGTTATCGTGTATCTATCGTCGAAATTGTAGAATTTTAGCCCCCGGCATTCAAATCTCCGATGGCGTCACGGAGAGAGCACCACGTAGGAAATGAAAACCCCCGACGACCAAGCGATTCTTGAACATGAAAATGGTTCTAGACGTACCGAACCGGAAACGTGTCCCAATTTTTAATCGAGGCTTTTTCGTTAACACCTGCCTGGTTTGAATTGGCTTCCGGTGTTCCGCCGGCAAGCCTGCCTTCCAGGCTCTTTGCGCCGTTAATTGCCAACAACGAGGATCGCCTCGTCTCACCCTCCCGTTTCGCGGAGGCCATCATTAAAAGAACGAGGCCGGCGGCTGCGGGTCTCGAGTTTCGAAGCAACGCGGCGCGCTAGGTGGATGACCGCGGCTCGCCGGTGTGCCAGGGTTGATGACTGCCGTCGTTGCGAAGGAAAAATTCCAGAAAAGGTGAGGGCGGTTCGGGCCGAGGGTAGCCCCCAGTCTGTGTGTGTGTGTGTGTGTGTGTATCAGTGTAAGTGCGTTAGCCAGCTACAACTGGCCGATGGGTGGAAGAGAGATGACGCAAACCGCACGCATATGCGTATGTACGCGCGATCGGGAAGAGTATAGGTAGGGTTATTTCTCTGGTTAACTCTCTCTTCCTCTTTCCCTCTACCTTCACTCTTTTTCTTTCTCTCTCTGTCTCGTTCTTTCGTTCCTCTGCTCGTGCTACTCTCACTTGCGCGCTCACCCTCCTTCTCTCTCTCCCTCCCCCTTTTCTAACCCGGTTACTCGTTCTCGCTCCTCGCCCCGTCTCTCTCTCTCTCTCTATTTTTTCATCCCCCCAGAAGGATGAGCCTGGACGGGGTGGAGCCACCCACGCCCACGCAAGCGAACTCTAGGCCTACCCCAACGTAACTCCCAGTGCGTATACCTACCCTTTAGGCTGCCAGCCATCCCCAGATGCAGACGACGCGTAGGGGGCGTGTACGTGCCCTTGCTGTGGTGGCAGGCCTGGCTGGCTGCCTAGCAGGTCTGCCAGTCCTGGCAGCCAGCTACCGAGCACGTGCACGTTTTCATGGACACCCCGTGGGGTGGGTGGGTGGATGGGTGGAGGGAGTTGGCTTCCGTTGCTTAAGGGGCCACAGGGAAATATTTCGATGCCGAGGGTGGAAAAGCCATCGGCCTGCGCGCGTAGATGGGAGGGGTTGAAAGGATCGTCGGCGAACAAACTCTCGAAGATCTTCGCGGATCATGATTCCTGACCAAGTTTCTCCCGTCGATTATACATATGTATATGTATTGCCCATCTGGTTCACCCTTTTTCGATTTATTCTCTAACGACTCATCGGTACTATGTCGATTCTTTTCTCCAAGCTACGCGGAGAGAATTCTTGATATCGAGACCATGTGGATGAAAGTTTCGTGGAATGAGAAAGGAAGGAAAAGCTGTAGTATAGGACGGAACGTATCGCTTCCCGTTGCATCCCGCGCATTCCTTGGTCGGCGTCGTCGATGCGTCACCGAGCCGTATCGTTTGCCGTTCGGCCATTTCGGTATCTCGATCGGTGCTCGAGACGACCAGCTATTCTACGCTCGCGCATCGATATTAAAGAAACGTTCCCTCGGTTTATCCGAGACTCGCTGGAGAAAGAGAGCCCACGATCGATACGATCTCTCATGTGCCTGCGGAACCGACTCTTCGCGTTCGGAAGATCGACCTTCATGGGATACCGCAAGTGTCGAGCAGCCCGTTTTGCTGGACGTTTTCTTCGCCGTGTTTCCTGTCGCCTCGCCTTCCCCCTCGTTTCTCGCCCGCATTGTGACTCCCCTCACTCTTGGTCTCTCACTCGTTTCGTCCCGGACCAACTCTGCCGATCCACGATGCACGCCGCGCTCGCCTCGATCGGTTTCTTCTACTCCATTATGAACGGAAAGGCCGTGGCCGACTGGGACACCGTGGAACAGGTGCCAACCGGTTCGAGAAAGCTTCGTTCCGTCGATACTGCAGCAACCTCTCGACCACCAAGAGACAGGAGAACAAGCGCGCGCGCGCGCCACAGAAATTCTTCTCTTCCGTTAGCTTAATTCATGCTGCCTATTGACGCAAACTTTTATCGTCGTATGATCCCTACCAACGAGACGATCTCGAGGAAACAGTTATATCCCATCTCTGAAGCAAACGCTACGAATTCCATCGACAAACGAGGCGCGCTAATTGGTAGAAACGTTCGACAACAGATTTAAGCCAGATTCACACTAGCGGTCACGGTACGGTCGCGTCAAATCTGACAGCGGTCTTCATCGCTTACACGTAATCCAATGAGAGAAATATAGTCTAAATTCAGACTGATCGTGAGTTGACCGTGCCTTTAGTGTGAATTTCGCGTTAATACGAAACAGACGTATATTCTTTTTCCTCCTGACTCTTCATAGAAAATTGCAACAAGGCGTGTATAGTTCGTGGGTTAATTCAGAGCATACAGAGAAAAACTAGCCAAGTGGGATGATGGAAGTTGCTCGTTCGAATTCCCGGCTGTTTCCGGTCGGAACCGAGTGTATGTAGCTCGAATACTTGAAACGAAGAGAATTGAATGCCCGACACCAGGGCCAAGTGTGTACGTCGGGGCTCGAGGCAGTCTACGGGCAGGACTGTAATTTTTGCCCTGCTCAAGCGGGCCTCTCGCGTAACACATGCTCCGCACGCATACGCACACGTCATACGCATTACCTTCTTCTTCTTCATCTTCGGGTCGCCTGTTCTTTCTTATTCCCGCTCGTATCCTCTCGACATCATTCGATCGTTCTGCCCCTCTTTTTCTCTATCTTTCTCTTGCTTGTCTCAGCTACTCTCTTTCTCTTGCTTGTCTCAGCTACTCTCTTTCTCTGTCCCCCCTTCTACGCCCCCCCTTCCCCTGTTCGATGATCATCGTCCCTGCTGCACCGCGCGCGTAACAGAGTAACACCGCCAATAGAAGATCGTCGCCCGTGCGACGAGGAAGCAGGATAATCCAGCAGGAAGAAGAGAGAGGATCGTATGGGTAGCACGCGGCTGCGGGACAAGGACGTGGTTAGCCGTTATTTTTATAGCGTTACGGTAGGTTAGAGTCGCGTCCAACCAACGTTTCAGGCCCAACCTAACCCGGCCTGGTCAGGGCTCCATACGCGTCTCTCTTCGCCTCCTTTTCCTTCTCTTCCTCCTCTTCCCCATCGCTCACCTGTCTCCTCCCGATCTCTCTTGTTCTCCTCTCTGCCCCATGCGACGGCCCGGCGTTCGTCGTCGTCCGCACGCTCCGTCTCGCTCGCTCGCTCGCTCGGCCGGCAAGGCTCCGGGCATTTATAATGCACGCAAAATTTCATGCAGAGCCGCTTCGGCTGCCTTCCAATCCTTTGATAACACGCTGTTGCGTGCGTACACATGCACACGCTACTCTGCGTGTGTGTGTATATGTACACTCGTTATGCGTGTACACTCGCGCATCGGGGAAAAAGAAAGCCCGCGAACGGACATGTCTTCTTCGGTTCGGTTCGGTTCGGTTCGTGTGTTGGATGGGAGCTCGCGTCTATATTTAAAAGCACCGCATGATTCTCTTCTCCGCCATTCTATCTCTCTTTTTTTCCCTCTCTGTTCTTCTTATCCCTTTTCCTATCGTCGTTCATCCCCTTCGTGTCTCTCTTCCGTACGCGTGTATGTGTGTCACTTGTACCGCCGCGTGTCTTCATCGGGGCGGTAAGTTTCTCTCTCTTTCTCTCTCTCTTTAGATCCCCGTTCTCCTCCCGCCGCCACGATGGGCAGCGCGCGACAACTTCCGGTGGCTGGTCAGCAGCACGCTTCCACGATCGAGATGCGTCTCTCGAGTGGCTTCTCGAAAAAATATATATCCCCCTTGCCGATGCTGACACGAGCGCGCCTATAGACCCTGCAAAGGATGACCATCTCTTTCTTTCTATTTACCCCGGTCTAGCTCCGGTGCTTTCGCGATGTTTCTTTCTATATACTTTCCACTTTACCCCCTCGTTCACCTCGGGTCTCAGGGTATCTCTATTCGCGCGTTACGCAAAACGCTTTCTCGCTGGGCCACCGTCACGATCGAGCTTTTTTTTATGCCATGGTTTGCGATCTTTTTTATATGTTATACATATATATAGATCAGCAGAGGGGCAGGTTTTAACCACAACTCGGCACTAAGTGTTCAGGCGTCATCCCTACCACTGGCCGCCTGACTGGTTTCGCGGGGACCCCTCAGTGGTTGGGGTGACGTCAGAACACTCAGTGCCGAGGAGCCTTCGAACATTCATCGATGACTTACTGCAACAGTTGTGTACCATTGTGAGAAAGAAACGATCTTAAGAGCGTGGATAGTTTGGTTTCGACCCCACTTTGACGTTCCTTCGTCCATGGATCTTTTTTCGCTTTGTTGTCATCTTCCCTTCTTAAGCAAGTATGGATAAGCAAAGGAGGCTGCTTCGAGCTTCGGTCGTTCGAGCGTAAATCTGTCTAAGGAGCCGCGAACTGATATTCGCCCATCCCTCCTCGCTCCCCCCCTGGTTCGTCTCCATCTTTATTCCGTAGTGAAACTGGCAAATGGAATTTGCGCCCCCTTTTCAATGGAATATGGAAGCCGTAACGTCATTTTACGTTACATCTTGTCTCGCCGGGAGATCGAGCGAGAGGTGTCACGGCGGTTCATCTTCGCGATGCATTTTCCGGTCTTCGAGGCCCCGGAGTGGTGGGTACGGTTTTTACGAGCGTGAGTTTTATTCGTCGGATACGCTCGTCGGGGGTGTGTTCCGCTCGATATTTCGCGGGAGAATGCAGACCTGGCTCCATCGTCCAGTCACGGAAAAATGCTGGAATCCGCGAATGTTAAACGACAACCAAACGCAAAGGAATATCGTTTCGACGCCTTCAACGGCGAGAGATCGTCGGCCAGAGATCTTCCAATTCCTAACGTGCACACTTTGTTCCTCCCTCGTAGTCGATGCTGGAAGAACGAAGCCAGCCGCCAGTCAGCCAGCCCAGTCATCCACCCTTCTCCGTTTCCGGGAGTAGCGGGCGAATAGAGTAGACGAGTTAATTAAGCAAAGGCTCTCTTAACGCGATTAACGGTGTAACGGGTTTTAATTATTCCTGGCACCTAGTCGCCACGGAAATCCCGGCCTGTTTTCGGTGACAAGGCCGACGGTAGGGGAGAACGGGAGGTGGCAGGATCGTCCGTTCGGGGTAGGGTTGACGGTAATAGGGAGACTCACCATCCCTTTTCCCTCCCGTCTTTCTTGTCCCTGTTTCTCGCATTCCTCCGAATGCCGTTCTTCCTCTCTTTTCCATTCTGTCTTCACGTTTTCTCTCTCTCCCTCTCTCTCCGTCTTTCAACTACACCTTCTCCTCTGTGTCTCTCGTCGTTCCGTTTCTATCTTTCACTGTCAACTCCTCTTCTCCCGGAATTGAAGTACCACCTACCCAATGGCCTACCTCCATTATGCATCAGCCTCGACGACGACGACGACGGTGCCGCGGTGGTCCTCAATGGAAACCACGCCGACATTTAATTCAGTTCAGGCAACGACGGTATATTTCGCGGCGCGTGATGTTCCATTAAAAGCCGAGACAATAACCTGACAGCTCTGATCGGCACGTCTACACCCCCTCCGATTCCCCGTTGCACACGCCGGCTTCGCTCCCGATTCAAAACGAAGCCGAAGCTGTCCACCCGAGAAACCGACTTCCGGCTTTTCCACGCTGCCCCATCCACGAGACCGTCTCTATACTTATCCCTCCCACCCTCCCTGTTTCTTTCATCCTTCCACGGTCCCAATCACCGAGAGGTTTTGTTTCGAGAACGGGTTTAAATGAAATTGTCTGCCTCTGAATTGATTCCTTCTACTTTCTTTTTTTTTTCTTTTTGAAACTCAGGTTTGGATACACCTTCTGCTATTTTGGGGGGAATTATCAAACGTCTATGAAGCGTTGAAATAAAAATGGAATCGTCCAACAACGAATGCTCGATACTGTAGAATCGTGGATCCCGAAACGTCTGTTCGGATAGGCGGGACACCCTTTGTTTTTTCCCACGGCAACGGGAACAGCAGCATGAGCCAAGCTTTTCTCAGGGAAATAATTTTCCGGAAAATTAACGTCCCCGGGTCCGTGCACGCGTGACACGCGTTCCCAAGACCGGTACGCGTGTAGGGTGCAACCGTCAGATAAGTAGTGGCGCAGGGGTGGTGGATCGCGAGGGGGGAGGCAAGCAGTGCCGTCGAAGCAACGTGAAAACAGTCGAAGCAAGAAGAAGCGCGAGTAGGACCAGACGATAAACGCGCGACGCAAACGAGTGCACGGAAGCACGAAGAGAAAAGGACGCGAATGGAAAGCGAGACCGCGAACGAAGTCGGGTGCCGGGAAGGAAGAGAGAGACTGTATGTGTTTGTAAAAGGAGGCGGGAAGACGCGTAGGGCAGTGGAGTGTAAAAAGAGACAGGTACTTGTAACGCTTTGCACGATAAAAAAAAAACCAGAACCTTAATACTCCTCAAGGCTTTACGTTCGCTCCGATACGAGGACGCGGCCGAGGTGGGGGGTTTCAGATCATCCGAAAGAATTCGCTTCGCGGAGACCGAAATAATTAGTTGCGTCGAGAGATCGTAAAGAACTCGATTTCCTCGGCCGGTTCATCCTGGAGAGGTAAACGAGGCGCGGAGGAACGAAGAACAGAGAGTCAAAGTCCGACGATGGTGGTGGTGGCGGTGTGTACAGGAGGTCGGAAAAGGGACGTGAGAGGACCACGCGCGGGGAGAAGCGAAGAGGCCAGAGGCACAGGCGACGGAGATGAAAGAAAGAGAACGAACGAAGAGACAACGGGGGCCACACGGCGTTATAAGATCGATAGCTGATGTGATACCAAGCCAACCCAACCCAACCCCCAGCGTCGAGCCGACCCAACTGAACCCAGTCCGACCCTCGGTTCGTTCACCCCCGCGGCACATTCGCGCCATTATCTGTTCCAAATGTCGTCAACGGCATCGTTTCGTTTACGGTGCGGCACATCCACCTTCTCTTCGCCCGAGCACATACCACCATCCCCCGCCCCATCCCTGCCCGCCCCTCGGCACATTCGCTCGCCCCTCCGCGCGGATATATGCCCCGTTTTCGCCCCCTACAACCCCTCCACCCACAGCCCACCCCCTTCCCCCCGTGGTCTCTCGCGAACCCGTGCAAGCTAACCGAGAAACCGGGCAGAGACTTGCCCCGTTTCCTCCTCCGCATTCTCTCGGCGCGCAACCCTCCTTCTCCTCGCCCTTCACCCCCATCCCCGTCTCGCGGCCCCTTGCTTGTTTTTAAGGTTATGTGTTCGCCGCGCATTACGACCCATTCCGGTGCTCGGCTACGTCGTTTTACGAATCCCTGATTCCGCCTTATCGTCTTCCACCCCCCGCGCCCTTTCCCTCGTTCCTTTTTAGTTTCCACCCACCGCCCGCCCGTTACAACGCGTCCCCTTTCTTTTTTCCATCCTTCGCTGGTTTCTTTAAGATTCTTCTTTTTGCTCCTTCTCGTCCTTCCTCGCGGTCGCCCTAGAAACGTTCCCAGGCGTACACACACTTCGAAAACAGCTATTTGTCGACCGAACGTTGCACACCAAACTTCGCTTGTGAGCGACGGTTGTTTCATCCCTCGATTATTTCGATTATCCCGATTCCGGGTATAGAAGATTTTCCTGTGAACTTCGCCGAGCCACGAGGGGGAGATGAAGAGCGATAGGGGCGGCTGTAACGCGGCCACCCTCGTACGTAGCATTTAGCGCGGCGCACTCGAGAGAAGAGCCCGGATAATTGAATGTCGAAGACGTTCCCTTTTCTGGCGTGCAACGGGATTGGGTGGGCAATGTTTTCTGGCTACATCTCCCGGAGGATTTTTCCATAAACGGGATGAGGTGGCGGCGTTCGAGTGGCAGCTGCCACGCGAAACGCTCTTCTATCCAGTTTTATGTCCGATGCACACTAGGACCGTTAGCGGGAGGGTGCTGTGTGTCCTGAGACGCCGTTTTCTTCGCGACGGGATACATTCTCTGTGTAGCGTCGCAGAGTGGTCGAATATTGTAAACAGTGGAACGAAAATCGGTATTACTTGAAAAATTACTTTATTGACAAATAATAGAATTAAACATAACTCTTGATCTTCGTAGATCGATGTGTTTTATATCTTTGTTCCACTTTTTACAAGAATACACCACTGTGTGTCATGGAAACGATGTTCAACGTCGGTACGCCTTCGATTTCGATGACTTACGACTCTCGAAAGAACAAGTGTGCGTTGAAATCCCACAAGAAGCTAATCAGAGTAAAAGGAAAACTCTTGTATCCCTTTCAAAAATCTTGGGGTACTACCACGATCGTGATTTCAATATGCCCGCCCAAATCCAAGCGTATCATCGGTAATTCCTGTAATCTGGCAGATGCACGGGAATAAGAGTTAGCTAAAGCGGGTCGATCCGTGCGTTAAACGACAACTCATTCTCGGTAGCTTCGAATGCTTACCCGTTTCCCCCTCGACGAGAATGGGAAGTCCGAACCGAGAGTTTCCTCCGAGTAGATTCGAGTCGAACTATTAGCATAATGGAATCGGTGGCCGGCGCGGTAACGGATCGTAAGATCCGAGTTAACCGAGGAACATACACACGCTGCTTCGCGGGCTAATCGAACTCTCTCGTGGACTCGCCTTTAACGTGTATTCGGCTACTGCGATCGACCGAGCGCCATAAATTATTCGAACCGCGGGAGCACAAGTAATTCGATCGACGCGCAAACGTCGAATACCTACTTGGCAAGGTTCCCCACGGTCGACCGATTTGTTCGCGAAAGTTTAGCCAGGTTTCGGGACTGGTAGTCGATCGCGCGCGCGCGCTAGTCCAGGTCGCCATAAGTACCGTTTGAATTTTATCGAGCCACGTCCCAGCTGGGGGAAGACTTTCCCTTTCGGATCATTCTCGGTAGAGTAATTCTTGCTTTGCTCCAACTTTCAACAAGTAGCTAAAGTTGCTGCAGCTGGCGGCCACCCACCCCATCAGGAGTGTGGGCAGCTCTGATTCGCGGCGTCGAAAGATTTAGCGGGGAAGATTGAACGAGGAAAACTTTCGTCCCAGGCAACAACGGCGAAACAGTATTCCCGCGTTTTCCACACCCGTGTTAGGTTCCTCCTGACAGTACCTTTGCAGTAATCACCCTTTGAAACATGACGGGATACCGATCGAGAATCGCTACCACGTGTCATCGTGTTAATCCCCGAGTTATCGTCAGACGTAGCCACGAAACGGTTCCGGGGGTAGAACAGCAGCGGTCCGGCGCGATCCAGAGGTGGGAAAGTGGTGCGCGAAGTTGCTAGGAATTACGTAACGTCTGCCCGCATAAGGGAATTCAATGTCACGACTGCGGAGTTGAAAGAACACGCGCTACCATTCACGGCAGAGCAGCGCAGTCGGTCGTGCCAAGGAGAGGAGAGTAGAACGAAGAGAGGGAGCGTGGAACCCCGGGGAAAAGGAGAGAATGAGAAGGAAAAGAGAGGCTCTGTCTGACCAACGGGGGCTGGATATATCCCCGCGTATACCTTATCTTTTCCCCGCGATCAAGGGAGCCCGTTGCACGGAACCTCCTTCGGTACGCGTGCTTCCGGCGGACGCCTAAATTTAGGCCTCTGCTGGTCTCCTCCCTCTTCCCCTTTGCGTACGTCCGTCCGTACTCCCCCCTTGTGATGTCCCTTCCGCGGCCCGTTGATTCGAAGAGGGGCAAATGATAGGAAGGAGGAGAGGCCGAGGGAGGGGTAGAAGAAGACGAGGGAAGAAAGAGACACGCGCGGAGGCCGGCTGTCCGGCCGTCCGACCGGCTGGCAGGTTTACAAGGAAGGTATGGCAAGACGATGCGAGACCTGGCGAGGTGGGGCGCGGTGAGGCAGGACAAGGTAGGCTGTCAGGCAGGCAGGGCAAGTAAGCAGGAGAGGCAGCGGCGTTCCCCGGGCTGAAGAGTACCTACGACACACACCGTCACGCATTCACCCTCGTCCGATCCCAGACCTGCCTGAACTCTTTTTCCCTTGGTCCCTTCTTTACCCTCCTCCCTTTCCGCTCGCGGCTCTCGCCACGCAGCCCGACTGCCTGTTCGCCTGCATGCCTGCCCCTGCCTGGCTGCGTACTCGCTCGTACGCTCGTTCGCTTGCTTCCACCACCGTCACCACCACTACCACCATCGCAGCCATCACCTTTCTCTCTCTTCATCATCCACCTTCTCGACCCTTCGCGCTCCGTTCCGTTCTCCCCTTTACTCCCCCCGTTTCTTTCTCCGTCGCGCCGACGCGATTTCTTCGTCCCTCGGCGGCTCAGTCGTTGCTTGCACGCCGAGCCAAGCCGTACGTGCCGTCTGGCCCCTTTTCCCCGTGCTCCGCCACCCACCTCCACCTCCTTCTCTTTCTCCTTCTGCTTCTCCTCCGTCTTCCTCTGTACATCGCGTTTCTCCCTTCTTCCTTCGCCGCCGCCGCCTCCACCTCCTCCGCCGCCTCCTCTCCCTCTTCCTCTTCTTCCCGTCGCCGATTTCTCCCTCCTCCGGCCTCGCCGCTCCTCTCGCGCGGCCCTGCGCCCAGGGGTGAACGAACCTACTAAATGACGGCCATGAAAACAGCCGAAGCTCGGGCACGAAGGATGAAGGAAGCCACGGACCGTACCCACGGGAAGATCGGTCCTCTCCTGTCCCATCCCCACGTTCTCCTTCTTTCTCTGCTTCTACCTCTTCTTCTTCTTCTACTTCTTCGACGCGGGTCCGATCATCCTTCGTCTCTGGATCATTCTGGATGGTACGACGATTCTCACCGTTCCTTTTCCATTCGATCATCGTCCAGTTCGTCGACGCTCTGAACGGGTCATCCCCACCCCGCAGTTAAATCGTGATGAACGATAACCGCGAAACCGGCCGATCGACCTGACCGGCCCGAACCATTTTACCAAGAACAGCTTCCATGATCCGTTCGAGGACAAACCAAATCCCCTTTTACCGGGCGACCTGCTTTCTCGAAGAACCTCATGTTAAATAGAATTCAGTAGTCTCTGATCCTCTGTTGCCTATACGTACATGTACTTTTTCCCCGCCTAAATGGGGGTCCATTGGCTCCCAGCAGGATGATCCTCTTGGAAACCAGTCGGGGCGAGGAATCGATGTGTCGTCGCGACTACATTTTTCGCGAGCACTGGTGCGATCGAACGATCTTCTCGAAGTCGCCGTTCATTTCCATCGAACAGGAATTGTGGGTTCGGTGGGGGGAAGGTCTCTCGGTCTGAATCGCGGGACATTTCAAAGAAGCGACTACTCGGCCGACGGTGTGCGTCGCAGCGCGCCAAACCGCGCCACTGGCTTCCGATCCCTCCTACATCGACAGAGAGCAGAGACGTCTCATGGAAAGTTTGCGTGGTTGCGTCCTGTAATCAGCGTCCCGCGGCCAGGTAACCGTGGAAAACGTCGGGATAGCCGCGCGGCCGGCCGCGAGCTAGGAATTACGAAGTCAGTGTGTCTCGTCGACGCGGCCGACTACCCTCGAATAGGCATCCTACCGGAAGAACTCCGCCGGCGGAAGTTCGATTCTCAGGATCGATTCCGTATGCCGTCGGGCGTGGGTGCGTGCGCGTCCTCCTCCTCCGACGACGACAACGGGACGACCGAGCAGGCGAACGCGACCGGAGTTTTCGAACAGGGCCGCAGAACGTCGCCGTTCTCGAATCTTATCCCCGTAGATCATGACAATCAGTTCTGCTCCGTCGTCAATCTGATTACAGTGGACTCACGTTACTTGCTACTTTAACGCAAGTCAACTGTATTTCGGGAAACTGTACCTCCGCATCTCTCTGTTTACTGTTGAATCATACTCGCCCAGAGGATCGAGATCTATTTAAACGATCGTGGATTTGATTGATGCGCTAATCGGAAACCGAGACCACGCAGCGATTAATAGTAACGCGCGCGTGACGTACGCGTGTTACGTAATCTCGTTACGATAAGAACTCGTTCGTCGGTTATATAGGCTCGTAAAACGCTCTCCTCGAGGCTGAGACTCGTCGCGCGACTCGACTGCCGCCGCTGCCGGTTCCCCCGATGCCGCGGGCATTCTCGTCGCGTACCAATAACGACGAGCCTCGTCGCCGACGATTATTACGCGGCTGTTCATCGATGCGATGCTCTACTCGCGGAACAATTGGCCGAGGTTTTTTGGTATATATACATACATATACAGAGGCGACTGTTCGAGAACCAATGGACGGACAAAATCACCACGTTTTTTTCCCCTCTCGCGAGGCGAATTTCGCGAATCGGACGGTTTTTGTCGATGCAACCGAAGCACCCTGTAGGGACTGGGAGAGGGTTTTTTTTTGCCGTTCGAACGGCAATTTACTTCCGTTTATAAAGGCGTAACACGGCGTTTCAGGATTAGACTGCAACCGATCTTCTCTCTCTCTCTCTCTCTGCTTCGTCATAGAAGAGGCCTTTGCGTGAATATCGGTCTTGTCGTAACTTTTTATCACGCGCCCAAGCGCCAAGTATTTTTATTTAGTTTACATGAAATTAAACCCATTTCCTTCCGGTCTAATAAATAAAACAGCTAATAATAGCCGGGGCGACGGCGGCGACCGAGCTCCGTAGTGGCTGGCGTGCAAGCGCGCGCGCGAACGAGTCGCGCATGCAGAGGATCTAAGAACGTTTATTGGTTCTTTTTCATCGTTACGTCAAAAAAGGATCCTCCTTTTTAGACCGTGGCTTAACCCGATCGCCGATACAATCGAGATCCCCCCGTACCCTCGGAAAAGTTCTTCCCTCACCGTGTCGAGCCGTGTGATGCTCGAAGCGGTCTTTTTTTTTTTTAACCCTTTAACTTCCAATGTTGCACCGGTGCAACACTCGTTTTAAAAGTGCATCGAATTCTGACGACGGATAATATCTAACTTTTGAAGTTATTATACATTGAACGCTGGTAGGTCTAGTTCCAATTATCGCCACCAAAATGGTGGGGAGGCCACTAAATACCCCATAAATTCCAAAATTTTTCCGGCACTTTTCTGAATCCACATCACGAGTCACGAGTCGTGATTCACAAAAATTCGCGTCAAGTTATTGTAGTTGAGGCGATGTGCTCTCGTGGCCACGGTTTCGAGCAAAGGAAAGGATGCAGAAAAGAGAAAGAGAGGGAGAGACTGAAACGGGCTTCGAGTTTCGTGTCGTAAAACCAGAACAGCCGCAGTCTTTTCCTCTCTCTCTGTCTCGTTACCGTGCGAATAGCAGACTATCTCCCTTCGACCACTTTCGTTCCCTTTTTCCACGTCGGTCGCACCCTTGCCGAGATTTCCTACGTCCCCGTTCCGCTCTCGATTGTTTTCGGATCAAGCAGCCATGGGAATCGCTGGAAACGACGCGGAAAGAGGGCTTACGAAGATTCAGGTACCGGTCCATTCGAGACGAGGGGAAATTGATCTTAACCCCCTCGCCTCGACGTTCGCAGCCTATCCGTCGTATGTTTATGTGTATATATATATATCTGGACCCCAGAGCTAGAGGGTACTAAGTCCACTTTTTTAAAAACTGACATTTTACATAATTCCTATGTCAAGTATTTCGCGCTGTTCCGGTGGTAGAAATTATTTCATTCTAAGTCGTCTAGTTTTTATTAAATAGTCGTTAGTAAATATCTCGTTAACTATTGGATTTAGTACATGTAAAATTCAACACATTTTTACCGAAAATCAATCTTTACCCACGAAAAAAGCATGAATCTTATAAGATCCTTAATGCCATTTAAGTTCCACGCCCCAAAATTTTCATAAATTGTACCGTTAATTCATTATTCCAGGTGATCAATTTAGCTCAGATACCTTGAATATACATACACATATGTTTCAGCCCGCGTAGGCGTGTTTGTGCCCAGTCGTCCAATCGAGCATTTACCGTTCGCAAAAATGCTACTCCGCTCACGGGCCAATTATTACCGTTCTTTATTCGTCGCGAGAACGCGCTCGCCTCCCCGTAGAGAAAGGAGGAAAAACGCCGTTAAAATAATGCGAAAATAAATCGCATTCCCCTGGGCTGCCATGGTCGGAGAGCGCCGATTAATTAAAAAGTAAGTGTAGGCACCCGGTCGATCTAGAGTGTTTAGATGCGGAGTAATGCTGAAACGCGCGTACGAACAAACGTTCGCCCCTCACCGCGATAACGGTGTCAGATAAAACGATTATTTATGTACTCGAAGCGTTGCGGAGAGAACGCGTAAAACTTTTTTTTTCCGCCAAGATGTGTTGGATCTAGGCACGCGAATTAATTGATTCCGCGATTTTACAGATAATTCGTGTGATGGTTAAGACCGTAGCAAGAGAGTGTGTCGGGCACAGAGATCCCTGCGAATCGCCGGAAACAGGGACCGTAATGAATTTCTAGATCTCCGTGTCTTTATCACTCAAACGTAATCCAATGAGAGAAACATAGGCTAAATTCATATTGATCGTGATCTGACCGTGCCTTTGACTGCGCCTTTGACCGCTAGTGTGAATCCTGACTTAAGATGTATTGTTTCGGGCAAAGCCAGTGTACGCTAGTAGTCGTAATTTCCGATTTATTCCAATACGCAGAATCAACGGTTAAAGTTTCGTGACACCAATAGCCGAACACCCTGTATACACACATTTTCTCCTTCGGTTCGTTCGTCTCGTTTTCCTTGGGGGCGACGCACCGTTCCCATTCTCGACGTTCCCCACGCGGCACTCGAGTCCGTCAACAACGATTTTCCGTCGTCGCGGTCTCGCGAGAAGCGACCCCCACCTCGATGAGCTTCCGTCGGGCTGAAAAACAGTCAGATACGCGAGGTCGAAATTATCAGGATCGCGAACCCGTTTGTGTTTCCGCCTCATCCCCGTCCTCGTTGTCGCGAATTAGCCGTGAAACGCGTTCAGCTGCATCAACACTATGCAGCATAAGTCATGTAGCTAAGTTATAAAACTTGTTGGGAGAACAGAAAGGAAAATGTTATACAACATAATGTCATATAACACTTTTCGTGTTATATAGCAAGTTACATGTTATCCATCAAATGCGACGCCATTATTAATTATAGGATGCGAAATGTTATACAAAAACTTGTTACGGACTTGTCCAAAATGTGTGATCTTATAGTAAGTTATAAAACCATGTTGTATAGCAAAGTTGCGTAACAATTTGTTGTGTAACACTATTTCGTTACATAGTGTAGACGCAGCTTTAGAGTGACCAAGTTAATCGTTGCCATCGTTGCTACGTGCGAAAGATTAATAACGGAATTCGAATTAAAGTTCCCAACCAAATGGGAAGGAGGGAGGGGGTACGGAAAACTTTGACCAGTTTCCGCCGGATAAATCGATGTCGTTTCGTTCCAGCTCGTTTCGCTTTACGGGTCCGCGGGATCATTAACTTACCGTCGAATATGCTGATTACCCGTGATTAGGATTCTCCGCGATTATCGCGGGAGTTTTAAACGATTCCGCTTATCGAGTCCGACGTGGGCTACGTTTAACCCTGGAGTGTCGGGGTAGTTGAAGGCGTCTAGTTAGAAAATCACAGAGAGAAGTTCTTGGGAACAGTGCTCCATTGAAACTACATTATTTCGTACGATTCGATCCTTTGGAACGCTGGGACACCGTATCCGTCGAGATATCCAGGAGAGGACGACGGAATGTGCCACAAGCTCCTCGTAGTTGGGCTTAGAGGGTACGTTATTAGCGTGTATACGCGCACGGTCAAACGGTGCTATTGTCTCATTATCGATGTCGAGCTTCGACGACTGACGGAGTAAGACGGTGATAGGGTGCCAGTGGACTGGAAAGAGGCATACAGGGTGTCTCAAAAAGATGGGAGAATCCGCAACATGGTTCAGAATGTTCAGAATGTTGATTTGTACAACACATTGTGCATAATTGTGACATAAATATGTCTTCTACCCCACGCGTAGACACAGTCAAGAAACGCACGACCCAAGTCACTGGCATTTGTTTTCTTGACTGTGTCAGCGCGTACGTGTGGGCCGCCGCTCAGCTGATCGTTAACTGCTGAGTCGAGTTCGTTTAACTGCTAATATCTCGCAAATGGAGCTTCAGATTACAAAACGGTAAAGGACTTTTCGATTCATATTTGCATGAGGAATATCTCGGTTACGGATTGTCCCATCTTTTTTGCGACACCCAGTAGATATATATAGAATATAGAAATATATAGAAAAAGGGATAGAGAGAGAAAGGAGTCCATATACACCGATGTATTGTAATGGGTTTCGTCTCGACCCGTCTGCAAGCACACGCTGCCTTCGTCTCTCCCTTGCTGCTTAATCCTCCCTCCGGGTAAGGGAAGGTGCGATAACAAGCCACCAACCTACCTTCTTCCCTAGCCATCGCCGGCTCGGCTCTAGGACCTCTCGAGACGGGAGAATGTGCGCACTCGCGTTCCCGTCGACGAGAAAGAATTCAGGCCGTACGTGGGCACACACTGTACGAACCCGGGTGCCGCCGTCGTGCTTCGCCCCCGCCCCCCAGACCAGACGCGCGAGATCGAGACGGGAAATTTTGTTCCTCGTATGAAATCTCAACGGCCGAAACACGCTGACGCCGCGCACAGCCTCTAATTAAGATCGAAGAGAGAGAGAGCGCCAGTAGTCGCGAGAACGTAGCACTTTGTGCCTTCGATCTAACATACCAATTGTGTGCCTTCTCTGAAGATAATGGATTGACCTGGGGCTGGTTAAAAACTTCGATGGACTAAAGAACACATATGGAAGGTAAATTGAACCGAATGGACACACCATAGGAGTGAGACTTTGCGAATTATTTTAACGATCCACCGAGCACCCTCATTTCCACCCCTAGTATTTAAAAGCGCGCGGATCGCATAACGAAAGAGATGCTCCCTTTGAACAAACGTCCAACCACGAGGGAGGGGAGGATTGTTAAAATTCTAGTCGCGCTACTTTCCGTTGGTACCCGCGAAAATTAGCCTCATCGATAGGTCAACTTCGATCCACCCCCATCCTCTGGTAATTGCACCTTCGTTCTCCAGTGGACGGTTAGAAAGTAAGCGGAAAAGGGCCTTTGAGGTGGATTCGCGCGTAATTACGAGCCGACGAGCTTAAAGCGGCGGTACTCGAATCAACTGAATTTCGGCCGGAGTGCCACTCGAGAGGAGAGCCCCTGCCCGCGAAGAGCCACCGCCTCGCCGGACGAAAAGCTTGAACAGGTGCTGTAGATAGTGGTAGCCACGTTGGCGCCCTTCAAAAGCTCGGGTTAAACGTGGCGCGGCTGGTCAGAGGAAGAGGAAGTAGCGAGAAAGTGAGCGCCAAAAAGAGACACGCCACACCGCTTTATACCAACAAAAGACGCGCCCGCGATTCCCTTTACCGCGTCGTTATTACATTCCTCGAGGATCCGCGTGGACGGTTGCGTTAACCCTCGTGCAGCGGATATAAGATCGTTTTGAGTCGACATTGTTGACCCAGTTATAGAAACCGTCGTATTTCTTGTTCCGAAAGACGAACTCTTTATTGCTTCATGTGTGTATACAGGGTGAGTCACCTAACGTTTGCACCTCAAATATCTTTGTTGTTTTTAAAGACAGGTCAAATGCCTTAAGAACAAATGTGAGTGGTTCAATCGGGCTCAGGGGATACCAAAAAATTGTTGTTTTTGTCATTTTTTTTTTTATAAATATATTTCTTTCAGTCGCATATGACCACTACTTTACAGAATATTTAATGTTCAGTACCGAGGCGCCTTCGAACACTCATAGAGTATTTACTGTATTCGTCGTATCGACGCTTCACCGTCACTGAAACTTTCCGAAAATTTCTGAAAAGACACATAACCAGGGTTTATTTTCGCAACCAGTTTATAGCGTCGGGTCTGAAATCATCGGCGCTCCACAGTGGGAAAACGGTTTCGGTCGAGATCGAGAGTAAAAGGCGGCGCGAGCAACAGCAGCTCGAGGTAAAGCGAGCGGCGCCTTTGACCGAGAACGGATTCGTTTCCCGTAGTAAGTATATATGTATACGTTAGACACACAGCGCCGGGTACAACGTATCGTTGCACTTGGACTTGCTCTATGAAGCCTGGAACTTCGTTGGCCGGAGAGGGTGGTGGGGGGATCGCGGGGTAACAGGTAGGGGAAATCAGGTTACAACCGCGTTAGGTGTTGGATAAAGGTGCCCCAGCCATGGAAATTAAGATCTCGTCGATACGCGCGAGAGAGTTTATTCCGCGGCAACCGCTGCTCCTACCCGCGCGAAGATCATTGATACCGTGCGGTGAATGTTGGAACTTTTCGTGCTCTTTTTCGATTGACTTTCGGTAAAGAACTGATACGTTGAATCTCTCCGGTCGCGAATCGACGGACGATTCCTTCCCCTAAATCAGTGTTTCCCAACGGGGGGCACACGCAATTTGAATATTTAGGAAATCATTGACATTCGTTACATCAGGGCCGTTCCTAGCGGGGATGCAAAAGGTGCTGCCTCGCCTGGGCGGCCGCAATTAAATTTTGGCTAGGAAGAATAATAATCTAAAAGTTGTTTGTGATTATGAAAATGTTAGACAAACGGTATAATCGACAACACTTTTTTTCATTTGCAGCAACTATTAAATTTTTTCAGGACACGTTTTACTGTTACTGCTAGGAGGGCATCGAGATGTTTGAGGGATTCAGATGGGGCATAATTCAAAAAGCTTGGACAACACTGCTCTAAATCCAATCTACGTGAATAGAAGTCCCTTCTCTTCACATTTGTTTACCTCGCACACGATTATGTAATCCTCAGTGCTGGCAAGCTGAGCTTCAATTACCATGAAACGTTGCAATTCCAGGAGGACGAACTAACCCCCACCGCTACGTCCACGACGCGATAACACGGCTTGATCCTCGCTATTAAGAATAATCAAAACGACAAATAGAATCCACCAGTCGAGGGTTAAAACGGTTTCCACAAGCAACCGTAAATCTCGACTCGTCGGCTAGCCGTGTTGGTTCAGAAGGTAGGTAGGAGCCTCCGTCTCTCTGAATATATACGCATAATAATTAGTCGGCGGTGGGGGAGGTGACTGGGGCGCGAACAAGCCGAGAGGCCGCAGGACAGAAGACTTCCAACCGGTCAGAAGTAATCAATTGCGCGTAACAGTCTTCGTATCCCCCGTAAACGGTCACGTCCAAGGCGACGGCTGTGGCGTCGGGCGTCCACTTCCGGGGAAGTAGCAGCGAGGAAACCAGAGGAAAGGGGGAACGGACCAGGGAAAACAAGAAAAGGAAGGGAGAAACTGAGCGTGGAAGAGGAAAGGAGTACGCGGAGGAGTCGTGGCGGCGACGATCGTGCGAGGAAGAGGAAGAAGGTCGTGACTCTGGTAGCCTACATCCAAACGCGGTTATCTCGTTCCCTCCCAAGCTGCTTGTCCTTATGCCTTCCCCGGCGTGCATGTGGAAGGAGTCACACACCATCGTCGTTCCTTCTCGCTTGCTCTCTGCCCGTTACGCCGACGTTAACGGCCCTTAACCATACCTTTGCTTGCCTTAACCCCGCAACCGGCAATACGGGTTTCGTTAAACGACACCGTGTCGTGTCCCCCACCCCATGGCCTGTCCTCGACCTTAGCGACCCGTCAGTGTCGCTGGTGATGCGTCGATCACGATCGAGCTGACGGGGTAATTCATCCTGAAATTCGTAACAAAAGGGATGAAGGTTGTTGGGAATAGAAGACGCATCGAAAGGGTTAATGGAGAATTATGTGTGTAATAACTGTGTAGTATTATTATATTACTGAGACATTAGTCTTTGGCCAGTTTGCGAAACTAGAGTTCTAGTTTTATAACAGGGGTCGGCAAACATTTTTTGTAAAGGACCAATTGAAAATATTTTAGCCACTAAGGGCGTTTTAGCTAAGCACCCGTTATAGCGCATACTTTGAAATTTCTTAACATTTGAAATTGTATAATCTGTTATCAGCTGGCGAGCCGTAGTCTGCCGACACCTGCTCTATAGTATACAGGGTGCTGCTGAATAACATGTACAAGCGGGTACGTGGTGATTCCTTATGAAAAAATAAGAACAAAATATGGAATAACAATTTTCAGATGAAGGCTTAGTTTTCGAGAAAATCGACTTCGAAAATTAATCTGGAACACGTGTATTCACCATAGTAGGAAGTAGAAACAGATTGCAATGGACAGACGCGCTAGCCCAGTCCTATTCAATTACCCTCGTATCTAGCAGATATTCAAAGTGGATTTTCCCGAAAACTAACGCTTAAATGAAAAAATTTGATTCCATATTTTGTTCTTATTTTTCCGTAAGGAATCACGTCGTACCCGTTTGTACATGATATTCGGCCGCACCCTGTACTTATATATTTATGTCTATACATTAGGTTTCGTTCAGTTTTTGACGCAAAGGGAACCGAATCACGCTTCGATCGATGCGAGAGAGAGAGAAAAGGAAGTCGAAAAGATGCAATAAATATTAAGCAATTCCAGCGTGGGAGCTATATCGCATCGCGTTCGTGTCGCGCGCTCAATTATTCATGAAAGCATTGCTGGAAACACTACAGTCCCGTGCAGCACAGGTATCTCTTTTCGTCCCTCTTTTTCTCACTCTCTCTCTGTACAGTCTCGTTTGAATCGATATCGCGTAATTGTACGCGGTAAACGTTCGAGCAAGTCTGGTGTCTCCGCGACTGGGGACTTCTTCCAGTGTGCTGTTTTTTCTAATTTTTCTTTTTCGTTCTCTCCTCCCAACCACGCGCTCAAATCCTGTCTTCCCGTCTTCGGGGCAACCCGTAAAGTTTCGGTGTTCGCTCGGAAATTTCCTTTGCAATTTAATGCGGGCACGACGATGCGCAAACACAGACGGTAAAGGGGGGAGGCGAGAGGTCGGCCACCGCAGATCCGATGCGAATTTAATATCAGCGGGATTTCACTTGCAAAAGTGTCGGGTGGGGGGGGGATTTCGCGATTGAAACGCATCGTAATATTATCATCCGTTGTAATTTCGGTAATGCAACGGCATGCGAATTACGCACGGATCCCGTGTAACAACTACGATATTTCCGTTCCCGATGTAATATTCAACCATAGACATGGAAATATATACTGCGCATCTGGTTGAGCCGGCGTCCCAACTTCAGAAACAGACGGGTTATTTTCGAATGACTTGCTATCTTTTTCTAATGTAGCACAGTCAACCACTAAAAATCTAGACCCCCAGAACCTCATCCACGCTACTTAGATCTAAGAAGACATGGCAAGTCCTCCGAGAGCTATCTACCTCTTTCTAAACTTGGGACGCCCCTTCCTGAGAAGATATCTATGTACCCAACTACGACCTGGTACGAAACATTCGAAAGTCATGGAAACTCGGCCGACTCCATTGATACCCAAACTCGATGGTCCAGTAGCTCCAGTTGGAAGCCGCTGTTCGCCGATAAGACCACAGCCGTTTCCGGTCCAGATTCCTTGACGAAGGAAATCGCAGATAAAAATTCGCTCCCCACTGGACCGGCCTGGACTGCCTCAAACAACGCTCCCTCCGATCGTAGTAATCCAACGACGACGGAGGTGGGGCACAAGTTGAAGCAGCAGTAGCAACAGCAGCCGGCGTAAGCTCGAGTACGTGGAAGTCGGAGACGACGGTGCGTGTGCAGCGTGCGTGCAGAGGCACCGGGGGCGACGTAGGAACGTTGGAGAGAACGTGGTGTATAGTCGGTACGGGAAACACACGGCGCAGCAAGTACGTAGGACGTGCGTGGCACGCAGGGTGTTGGTGTAGGTCCAGGGCCCCGCTCGGCCAATGAGGGGCCGGGAATTCGTGGCAGAACGCCGAGGCAGTCCGGCCAATCGCGGCGGGGCCCCCGGCTCCCCGGGGTTACTGACCTGGCCAACGCGTTAAATATCCCATCCTGAAAAATATCCTGCCCTCTGCGTCGCGCCGCCGACGAACGACGAAGACGCGGCTACACGCGTGCACCGCGGTACACACCGCGTACCGTACGTACGTGTGGTACACGCGGAAAGGGAAAAAGGAGGGAATGAGCGAAGCCAGGGCGGAAAGGGAGGAACGGAGAGGCGAGCCACGAGGGTTCCGTCCCGTGGAGAAAAAGAGAGATGGAGTTAGAAAGAGAGAGAGAGAAAGGAGGAGACCGCGGCCGCATACCCCCTTTGTTTGCACGACCACGTTCGACCGCCTCTCCCCCTCTCTTTCTCTCTTCATAATACTCTCTCTTCCTTTCTTTCTCTGTCTTTTTCTCTCCACCAACCTCCCCTCCCCCCTGCCACATGTAACTATCTCCGTCTCGTTCCTCCTTTTTTTCTCTTCTTTCTCCGATTCTCTCTCCTTCTCCCTCAGCACGCATATCTCCCAGCTCCCCGTGGCTTTTCTTCCATTGCCCCGAGATCGACGACTCACTCTCCACTATACTCTTCTCCAGCTCCCTTGCCCTGGGCTTGTGAAATCTTAAATAGCTGCTCGTTAAAGGACGGAAGACTTCGGCGGAACGCTTGATTGTCTCTCGCGTCTCGTGTATAATAGTAGATACCCTGAATACTTTTTCGACTTTTTATCTTCTGGGAGTTGGGGGCCCAAACCGTAGCACCGACAAAACTGTAGTACCGACACCTTAAAAAGGCTGTGATTTTATCGACCTCTACAGTATGAGAACGGTGAATCTGTCGGTGGGTAGTGACGCTAAAATGGAAATGGGGCCAGCCCCAGAATTGTGGACCGAAAATATACATTGGATGAAATGCCTACCTAATTTGTGATTTGGGAAACGGTTTTGTTTTCGCTCCGTCTGCCGTTTCGTCATCGGAACAGTTCGGCGGGCCACGTCGCGAAACGTTGGAGCCACCCGTTACATGGCCGGAAAGGCACGAGTCCACGCAACGCACGTCACCGGCAATGTACGTATTGTCGCTCGTGCGCCCAATTGCAGACTGCCGAAGAGAGAGAGAGAGAGAGGAAGATAGAAGGGCGGGGGGGAGACCTCTTGGCCGGAAGCACGTAGTAATACGCGTAAAAATATTATTAATGAGCGCGGCGATGCGTCGTGCGTTCACTGTGTGCTCGCGGATTTCGCGTCGCTCCAGTCCATATTTTTCGAGACGGTCATTTGCTCCTGGACCGTTTCCGCGACCGAAATAGGGAAAAGAAGAATCGGGAGCAAAGGGTCTGTATGTAAGCGCTCTCGTGTTCAGCGCAACGGGTATTGTAACCCTCCTTTAATCGAGAAACACGTCTCGCGTGAATAAAAAAAAAAAAAAAAAATCAACGCATCGATATTTAACATCGCCCTCGAGGCGTGCGGCTCTTTGAGGAGAGAGGCGAAGAATCCGATGGGCGAAGTGATACGCGCTCGCGCCAATCGGTGCGTAACACAATAAAGGGTTAAATTTTCTACGATAGACCAGCCGAGGCGTGAAAAAAAAAAATACGTAGATAGATAGAGAGAGTTACCCCGTTCATTTTCCCTTTTCGTAGTTTTTTTTTTTCCTTTTTTTTTTTGTCCCCGCGACGATCGCGAGTCGGCCGCCCAGGAGGAGCGCGGGGTGCACACGCACTGGAGCGCGCGTTTGTGTGTGTGCGAGGCGGCTCTCTTCGTAGTACGGACGGTGAGAAAGAGAGAAGGTGGAGGAGGTGGTGCTGGAGAAGGAGGAGAGAACGGGGGAGAGGGAAGGAGAGAGAGAGAAAGAGGGGCCACTAAGGCGGCCCAACCCTTGTGGACTTTTGTATCGATTACCCATCGGTTGGGCGTAGGTTTCGCCCCGGTGTCGGCCGGCCGTAATTTTAGCGCAAATACTCTCGCGCTAATTGGAGCGATCGGCGGCCGATCGCCGATTACCCGCGCGCGTCTCGAAATTATTTCGCGTGGGTGTCGCGTCGCTGCGTCGAACCGAACCGATCGTCCCCACCCTTCTTTCCTATCCCTCGGTTTTCTTTCCACGGAAAGATCGACGAAACGTTCCGGGAATCGTTCGAAAGTGTGATGACCTGCCCCGCGAAAATTAACCGTATTGGAAATGTTTAATGTTTTAGTAATAATAATAATAATCGAGAGGAATCTGTAGCTATCGTTAGTCTCTCTCCCCCTCTGTGGAATCGATCGATGTTCCACCAATGTAACGGCTAATTTTGCGTCGAAAGTATCGGCGGCAAGATCGAGCCGGAGCCCCCCTCCCTCTCCCGCCTTTAACATTTCAAATTCGGCCCGCGCGCGATCTGCAAGTCGAACACCGCCGGGCTGAAAGGCTTAACTGGGCCGGGCCGGCGGCGCATAAAAATGCACGCCGATATTTGCATATTCGGAAATCGCCCTCGATGCTTCTCAAGAGCCATCCTCTCGAATACAATCATCCTTCGGAAAGTCGGGGACCATCGTGGTTGCTATGTCTCTCGATACCTTTATATATCGGTGACGATGCTTGGAGAAGGGTCTTTCAGTAACCCCGAAGAAATTCAACGAGAAAGAAACCGTCCGACACGATTTATCCATGATTCCCTGTCCCTCTAATCGCGGACATCCCATGCGGGAAATTCTAATGCGATCGACGACAGTTCAGCGGGCTCTCGTTCGAGTGGATCGCGTAACCTGTTTGCAGTTACATGCGTCGAATAAGCCGCTTAATTGTTTAACAATAATGGTAATAGTATCGCTAACAAATAGACGGGCCGAGTGAATAGAAACGATCGATCGTTCGTTCACCGCGAATGGCTCCCCCGTTAACGTGGAAATTAATTGTCACGTTCGCGTTGCGAACCCCGAAAACCGTGTCTGCTCGACGAACACTTTTCGTGAATGCATTCGGAATCGATCTTCGAAACCATTTAAATTTAAGAGGCTTGAGGCTCGACGATCGAATTATTTTTATTATCTCTGTTAACTTTCTGTTATTTTTATTATTATTTTATTTAATTGTACATATTTTACTTTCTTTGTATCTAACTTTGTTGTATTCCACTACTTTTTTTTTGTCTGTGCACCAAAGGGTTTACCCCCTTAATAAGTTATTAGTCAAATTATTATTACTATATCAGATCGACAGTCTAAAAGGGGTCTTCAAAATTCGTGTACGTAAAACCCTGATGCGAATCTGTGCAAATTCTGCACCTTCGAGCATCTTGATTCGTTGACTCAAATCTCGTCAACCACAAAATATGAACGGGCCTCGCGCGAAAAGTCGAGGCCGACGTTCGCAAACAACATCGCGGAGTGACGGGGGGGGGGGGCGTGCTGAAAGTGGGCTGCCCGGCAGACCGCCACAGTAAGCCGATTATCCACCTAAATACGAAGCCAGAGCGATGCATGTGGCTTAAATTGGCGTTGTTTCCTCTCGCCCCGCGTTCTCGGCCTCCCTTCACTTCCCTGTTCGCGATGTTCGCCCTCTTCTCACGGATTTTGACGCTTCCGTGGCGATCTTAGCGGTTTGTTCACCGCTCCTCGAGAATTAATTCGCGTGGCCCGAGCCCAGCCAGAGGATCTATACGTACACACAAGCATTTATCGACAAGGGTGGACACAGCACCAAAAAAAAATCAAAGGAAAATTGGGTATCGCCAGATTTCGAGACACCGATGACGAAAAAGCAATCGACGCCCTTCACGAATAGAGGATTTATGGGCTCGAGAAGAGTCGCTGGAATCGCACCGTGAGCTAGGATAACGATGACGAAGAAGAAGAAGCTGACTAGGGGGAAGAGGGGCTGACGGAGGGAGGAGCGGGATTTTTCCGCGGGCGGGATTTTGAAACCTGTTTGAGCGCTTTGAAATCTAGAGAAATAGAAGAGTGGTCTCGAGACCAAAGCCGGGCGGCGGGCAGGATCGGGTGCAGAGGCTCCGCCAGCCAGAGAAGTGCAACGACTCGAGGAGGAAGAAGAAGTACACGATGATAGAGAGAAGGAGAGAAAAGACGGGAACGAAGGAGGAGGTTGCGCGCGAAGGATGGCCCGAGCAGCCGAGACGTACGCAGAGGATCGACAAAAAGTAGTTCGCCCGTTCGTGTACGCGCCCCGCCGATTCTCTCTCGCGATCCCTTCTTCCTTTCCTTCTTCTTTTAGTCACGAGTCTCGTCGATCCTCTTTCTGGGCAACCTCGCCACCGCTGTGGATGCACCTTCGTGTACTTTATCTGACTCGATCTACATAGATCGGTGTACCTTGGCTAGCGATGGGAACGATTTCATAGGCGCACGAAGTTTCCAAATGTTCTCCTAAGAATTTCGTAGAAAATACTGAGCTACTATTTGTAGGTTGAACATATTCAAAAATATTATTCCCCTAACGTTCTGAGATTTAAAAAAAAAACAAAACCCCAACGTTAGTCTAGTTTCTATAGCGTACTGCAGACTACTCTCGGTTATTGTCCGGAACTCAAGTCCGTGGCAGGACAATAATCTTGTAAGGAGAAATGCTTCGGACCCTCGTAAATTACTTTTCTGACTGATGCCCGAGCATCGGCAACTAAAGCGAACCAGTAACCGTATTTTTCCTAAAACTTTATTCTGCAAACTTTTAGTATTGTCGCATGTATTCCTCTTCCACCAAGCCCCTCAATTTCAAAGTGACGCGATCAATAAAACGATCGCCGATTTTAAAATCGATTAAGAATTAGATCAATCCCATCGCTAGACGAGGCACGGTGTACGTGCGAGATATTGAGTTTCCCACAGCTCGCGACTCCTGTTGCTCTATTTCCGTGCGATTCCACGCAAAACTGAAACCCGACGTGCCACCATCGACTGGGAAATAATCGTTACAAGTGTCGTGACTGAAGTCGGTTCGACGATCGCGATAATCGAATCGGTCGATTCCAAAATATGTATATACAAAGATTAGTCATTTTACCGAATGGAGGTGAAACGGAAAGTTGGAAACTTCGGAACCAGTCACGCCGGTGACTTTCGCGTCCGTCGAAATCGAAATTTCACGAGTTCCGGCCAATGCCACGGGGTTGGTTAATCGCGTTTCGCGATAGGATCAACCGCAACCACCTGACGCCCCGCGTGTGTATGCTCTCGCGCGGTAATTACCAAGCACAACACCGGCCAGGCGCTTCGGGTACTTTCAGACGACCGTTCGTTCCGGCGTCGTCGTTTTGTAGTTCACCGAGCCACGAGAATCTATTTCCCTCGTCCGTCTGTCCGCGTGCGCGCGCGCGCCACCCTTGAAACGCCGCGATTCCCTCGCGAACTGGGTCATCGGAGCGTCGGGCACATTTCCAAACTGGCTCTGTCCGTGTTTCGACCGACGAAAACTTGTCAACAATTATTTCTGCTCGGTTTTTTTTCTCTCCACCCTTCAGCACTGTGATTCATCGTTCCCTTTTAGATCGATACAGTAAATCAAAGTTGTTTCATCTCGAACAAACAAACGAAAAGGGGAATTCGTGATTCGCCGCGAAAGGGGAAGAAATTCGTGCACTTGCCAGGTTATATTCGAGGAAAACCCCTCGAATCAGGTAAACCGTGGTGATTCTCGCGGGTAATAGGGGAACAACTTTCTCGCGGTTTTATTAGGCTCGACGGCTCTTTTGTAGGGGAGCGGCGAATAAAAAAACAAGGATCCGTAAACATTCTTTATTTATCCAGTGGCTTGGAAGTTTCGCGGGGCCACGGGAGGCAGGTACAACAGCGTTACTTTCGCAGGCATGCTTTGAAAAGGTCCTCGGCGTATTACCATAGAGACGGTCCGCCGCGCGCGGCGAGGTCGTAAAAGGTTGCGCGGCTGCGACATAAAGCCGTTTAATGCGCGACTCTTGAAATTCTATTTGCACCGGCGATGCGCGCCCCGTTTCTGTTGGCCCGCGCCAGGGCCTGTTTTCCGTGGACAGCGATTCCGCACCGGCACTCGCGCAGGTGGCGCCATCTGCCCCGCACCGGAACAATGCGTCCTCCTCGTGGAATCCTCTCTCTTTCTCGGTGGCTTCCGTTCCCACTGGGGAGACCTGTCCTCTGACTTCGAAAGAAACTTCAACCCCCTCGTCTCTGCGCGCAAGTTTCTTCACTGTATCGAGGAGTCTTGACTTCCTAAAAAGTCGACGCCGATCTAAAAAAAAAAGGCTGAATTCTGGTGGAAAGAAATGTGACTGTAGCCCACTGGTGACCGAACCAGCCCACCCCAAATTATAATTCGAGAGAAAGTGGAGCGTCGCGAAAGTGAAACGAAAAAGGTGGGGTGTTCTCTATGATGTTGGTTCTCGATCGAAATCGCGTCCCACTTGGAAAGACTCGATCGAAACGAACCGAACCGGAAAAAAAGAAGAATCGCTCCGCGCTGGTCGCCATTAATTTTCCCCTAGGCGGTTCGCGTTCTGCTCTCTTTTCAGCCCGACGCATTCTTTCTCTCCTTGTCGCTTTGGGATCTGGCTTCGCCGACCATGTTGCTTTAGGTCAGTGCCGTCTTCCTCGCCTGCCCCCTCGGACCCGCCAGTAGGACCGCCCGAGTACCGTCTTCGTCGAACCTGCGCATGGCTCCGTTCGGTCGGACCGGGATGGCTGGAGTCGATGGCGCGGGAGAAACGAAGACGAAGAAGCGACCGAGGAATCAGTAAAGAGATGAACGGCCGGCCAGCCGGTTAGGTAGAATGAAATAGCCTACCGTAGTAGAAAAAGGACAAAGAGGAAGAAGAGGCAACACGAGAGAGTGGTTTAGGGAGGGGCAAGAAAACCACCGTCGGTCCTTGGTCCGCGTCCCGGAGTTCTTCGACTCTTGCTCGACTTTTTGGGCCAACCTGCCCTTCCACCTCTTCGCCCCCTCCCCCCTCTATCTCCCTTGTTGTCCAGACCGGTCCCCTCTCTCCGAGACCGTCGCGAAGAGCTGCCCTTTCTTCGGTCCCAACGAGCTGCAACCTCCTCCGAACCGTCTTCGGTGGATCATCCACCTGGCGCCCTCTTCCGTTGTCCTTTTCCCGGCCGCGTTCCGACCCGGACATCTTCCAGCAGTCGTGTCTGTATATCCCCCTTGAACGCGAGCCAAATGCTCTTGAACTTGGAAAACATCGGGGTTACCAGGTTTCTTCGGTCACTTTCTCTACCATCACGTCATCCAGCAGTTTTCGGCGATCTTACATCGACGTACTCGAAAGAGGATCAACGATGTAATTTCTTGCGACCGTGAGTTATACCGGTTCGTCGCGACTCGAAATATTCAGATCCCCTGATACATCATCCAGCAGCCCGTGATGAGGGTCGTCGACGGCCCCCAACCAGTTCGATGATTAACTTTCGCCGTTTCTTCGTGCCCCGTAAGACCTGTCCGTCGCTCTTTAGCAACTATAACTCGTCGGCACTAATTTGGTAGCGTTCCCAGTCTCGCGCCCTCCTTGAAACAACCGCGGCAACGGCGATGATTCTGGTCTGCTCGTTCACAACGAGGGTGTTAGTAGGCCTCCCTGCGTCTTCCATCGGGCGACGTCGAAACGGCGCTAAATTACAGTCTCGAAACCGAAGAAGAGTTACGCCGCTGCTGCTGTTCAGGGGAAACAAGAGAAGGATCTCGGGAAAAATGGTAAAGAGCTCTCTTTACGCGTTCGCGCCGGCAGCAGCGCATCTGTCGGGCGAGCTAACACCCTTAGGCAGAAAACACTGTGTGAGAGGTACCCCTATGTCACTCTTAGACACTTTCTGAACGGACAGTCGCATCTATATATGCTATACCCAAATTTGCTCGTAAGAAACAAGTCGTGTCCTTGTCCTGGCACTTGACCTGTCCATCAATTGCTGTGGAAAACACAGTTGGGACATGCTGCGCGAAAGAGGTCTCTCGTGAAATGTACAATAGAACGCGTTGATCGAACGGGAACGCTCTCGAAACCAGTACGTAGCCCGTTTCCCGATAATCCGTTCGCGATAAATCCTTGGAAGAATTTCCCGAGTGGGGAGGTCCGTGTAGTACCGCGTGTTCGATAACGCTTCCATTCACCACCGTTCTCGAAGATTCATTGGAAAAGGTCGGAAACCCCGCAACGTCGTCGCAGAGCTCGCGACGTCGAACAACCGAGAGAAACGAAGCCCTTGTATTCAGGGGACACCGATGGCACGGCGTTACCTGGGCGAATCACGGGTTGTAGAATGTGTGGATGACACTAACCATCGGTGCCGGGGGTCGGTATATCCGTCGGTTAATGGCGCCGGTAGTAACCGTTGATGACGATGCGACGACGGTGCGCATGGTGGTAGGGCAGCTGTCGTTGCCCAGAGGCGAGCTTGCTCGTGACTAATCCTGCATTCCGATTCACCATAACTTGCTTGCCTGGCTGGCGTCGCGCTGCCCGAATCCTACCCCTATATAGCGGGCACGATTAAGTGTGCCGGGGGTTACCCTAGGCTTGTCATCCCGTGCCACAAGGAGAAACCGAATCGATAGGCGGGGCGCCGCGTGCCATCGCGCGTGTCACCGACCCACTGATTCTCTTCCTTCTTACTTACAACTGGGACAGATCGACAGTGGAAACAAAGATTGACGAATTTCACAATCCCTCTACACGATTTCTCCGTAGTGGATCCTGGTTTGTCGCACTCATCGAGACCTGACTATATTGTCGTTTCGCGCTCCTTGCCCGCAGCTCAGCAGGAAAACGCCGGGCTAATATTTCCTTCGAGGACGAGACATTGGACGCACGGGGGAGGGAAGCGAAAGAGAGTAGTCGTTTCGTCCTCGAGGAAAGAGGCACCCCAAGCCCTTGTCGAGTACCTCCGGTTCCTTTTCACTCCTTCCTTCGACAGCGTGTGCACAGGACGAGCAAAGATGAAGATACCTCCACTGGAGAGAAGGGCGGTGGGTGTCGCGGAGATGGAGAAAAGAGGGGAAACATCGAAGAAAGAAGAAAGGTGAATTAAGCGCGGAGAAGAGGCGAAACTCCACGGCAATTTTCTTCCTTTCAGGGCACGATGCGCGCTCACCGCGGGAACATATATACCCGTAATTGTGTACTTTGTGCTCGCGCTTCGATCAGCGTTCCGTAACGAGTTGTCATACGGCGCAAAAACACCGATCGATACCGTATGCGTTACGGCCGTGTGTAACGACCGGCACACACGGCTACGTGCTCGCCCGCCCGCTTCTCCCTTCGTCCCCCTTCCCACCTTTCTCGTTGTGTCCCTCTCTATCTATCGGGCCGTGCGCCGTATTTCGCGTGCAAACGTGTATGCGCCCATTGTGTCTATGGACACACCCGTTCAGCCTGTCGGCGGCTCAAGTGTAATAAGCATGCGACCGAATGTCACCGCGCGATAAGCATTCGTCGAACCCTGGACTGGCTCTAGCTACACTTCCCACTCTCTCTCTCTCTCTCTCTCTCTGTGTGTCTCTCCTCGAATTCGCGAAATTCTTCCATCGCGACAGTGGACGCGCGCGTGTAGACCCTCTCGGATCGATCGAATCGATCCGCGGAACGAAACTGGATGTATCAGACGGACGGAAACAATGTCACCGGCGACGACGACGGGTTACTCGTGACCACCCTAGTAGCATTTGTGGTTGGTCAACGGTATCCAATAGTTGGAAGTTATTTGGGATACAGTTAGTGTTTAGGCCTACAGATTCCGAAAACAGGGCCTACGACGAAAATGTTACGACAGTTTGTCGTAGATTACCCGATGTTGGGCCTATAATTATTATAGTTGGTTAATTAAGAAGGGATTTAGAGTAGTATACACTTTTTTCCCTATGGGAAGCCGAGTTTGCTCGTCAGTGTACAAGCATTAGGCCCGTGCAAACTTTCGTGGTAACAAACTCGCAAACTATTCTCCTCGAACTGATTCGGAGATACAAGGTGGGTTCAACTCGGAGGGATTATCGGTCCACCGAAGAAAGGAATTCTTCTTCGCGCGTCTGGTCTCAGAAAGAGATGGGATCCCCCTTTGACTCTCGTAAGAAGAAATTAACATCGTTCAATTCAAGAAATTCTCCAATTTATCCCCCACCCCGTCGAGGGAAGAATCGAGGCGCGTCTTATTTCGATCGATCGTTTGACAGACTGCGAGGAGCCGGACCGTTGTAATTAAAAAACCAGGGCAAACTTTAATCCCTTCAGAGCCGGGGATTCAATGGCAACCCTTGGGTCTATAGACGGTTCTCGTTCCTCCTGTTCGAGCCGAACGAAACGCGTCTGTACAAGCATATCGAGCCCCGGGTCTGCGGAACGAGCGCGCGAGTGACTCACGTAAATTACACAAACCATAAAAATCGATAGGCGGGCGCGATTCGACGGACTCGTGCATTTTTTTTTCCTTTTTTTTTTTCAAAGACCCCAACAAGCCTCCCTTCGATTTTGGCCCCTTTTTCAACAGACTCCCTCCCCCTTTCGAAACGCTGCACCCCCTGTGCAGTTCCACGCGAACACCGGCGGAAAAACGCCCTCTCGACTCGAGAATGACGGAACCGTATGGGGGAGACCACGTTCGGCGGAACGAAGACTTCTCCACGATTTTCGTGGAAAGTCTCCGACGAACGCACGCGCGGGGACTAACTTTGGAAAGGGGAGGGAGGTTGAAACGAGGGCGAAACCGAATCGAAACGTCGCATATGTCGGCGAGACACCAAGTTCCGCATCGAAAAACGCCGTCGTCGCGCGACCTCGATTATCCCGCGCGCGGCAGCTGCCTTCTCGTGGCCTAATTAAGAAAAGGGTGAAGGATAGGAACTTGTCTCGTTACGGTTTGCTTTACCTGGTCTCCTGCCGAAGGTGGAGGGAGACGGGGAATTGTACTTACTAATGTTTGCTTAATTACGCTAAACTAAAAATATGGAATATTATAAGTGCAACATTTAATTATTTTTAAATTTATAATTTACATTTGTTGCCGAATGGTCATTCACTGGTAAATTCTTTGGCGATGGAACTGGGGCGGGGGGGCGCGTGACTCGACAAAACTTTCCAAGCAAATCCGTGGTTGGGCTCCCTTCGATCCGAGGGGTGCCCTCCCTCGTTTTTGCCGGGTCTGGCACTGCACGACGGGACCACGTTTCGCCCCGGTTGCGCCGTGCCTCGTCCAGGACCTACCCCAAATCACCCGTTAGGCCTTTCGGCGGCCGGCAACAGGGAGGTAGAGAGAGAGAGAGTTACCCGCGTGTGCCCGGGACTAAAGTTACCCGGCCGACATCCGGCCCTAACCTTCCGCACGGGGGACCTCGTTACGTTCGTCGAGCGGCGAAACAAATGTCCCCCGCCGTTTCGCCGTACAGTCCGTCGCGAAAATATCACACGTGTTTTTTTTTTGTTTTTTTTTTTTAGCGCTGAACACCATCGTGCCACGCGGTTTTCGGGTTACTTGACGATGATCTTCGAGAACAGGTATGAGTCGACGAAAAAAAAAACAAATTTATGATGCTCCTGAATGTCACGAGATACTGTCTGTGATTTTTCCTAAGGAGCTTCTTCTACCCCCACAACTCCGTAGTAAAACTTTAGGTGGGAATATGTTCGGACCAATGACAATTTAGGACGGTTTCCCGATTGAGGACCGACTACGTCACGCGAAAGACCACAGTGGGTCTTTCGGCTATCGATGGCCAACAGTCCGATCGTGCGTTCCCTTGCGAGTAACGACATTGTTCCTGGAGGATCTGGCTGGCACTCTCGTTGGTAAATTTATGGGATTTCAATGGTGGTTTTGAGACAAGCAGTTATTGTGCATTGGTTTTTTGCCCGCTCGCATCTTACGAGTTGTGTGACATTGACGGTCCGCAATCGGTGAGTACAAGACTATGAAGAAAATATGGATTGTGTTCTGCCGCGGTTTGGTCGCGTGAACACTTATTCGGCGCCGAAATGAGAAACGACGATCGAGGACACGTGAATCGTAATCGGAGACGTCGTGTAACGGGTCATCGGAATTGGCATTCGACTCCTTCGTTCGACGATTCGCGAGGCCGTAGTGTCCCGATCGATTGGCAGGCGACGAGGCCGTTTTTCGACGGCGGAGTTCGCCGTTGCCCGGCGGCCTCGTCGTTCGTCGCAAATCCGATTAACCTGACCCGGACGCTGTAAACGGAGAAGCCCTCGTGTCTTATTAATGGCCGACCGAAGAGACCACCGTGCCGTTGTCTCAAGCCGAAACGTGAATGCACGAAAACCATGAAGGGAAGCCCGCGAACAGCGCCATATCTCCAGCAAAGTTGGGCATTACTCGACTAAATTTTCATTCAAATAAAGGCTCCCACAAACCAACACGAAATATTCGCAGCGGCAGCGATAGATGTCGCGAGTCACGTATATTCGTCTTTCAATCAGGTCGAATAACGAATAAAATCGTATTCGAATAACTCTCTAAAGTGAATAACGAATAATTTTTCGTTGAATAAAATCGTTATTCGTTATGCGGTATACAATTTGCCCTACTCAGCCGTACAGGCTGAACGGTCGTTGAAATCGTGGACTGGTACCGATCGACAAAATCGAGGAAACAAGTAAGGGAACTACTCACCGGTTGAAATTGGACGGTTAGCCACGCGCCCATGGAAACGTGCATTTTATTCGCCGGCTGCAACTTTTAGCCCGCACACAACATGTATGTGTGTACGCAAGGTCATTGACGCGGTACACTTTTATCGTTAAGTATGGTCGGCGATGAGTGGTTTGCACGCGGTCGGATCCCGTTTTTTTTTCAGTCCTATTACTTCTCGTGTATACAGGGTGATTCATAAATACATGTCAATACTTCGGGGGGTAAGTCTACAGACCGTATTGAATATCGTTACCAGTCCATTTCGATGTTATAAGGCAAGGGGTTAAAAACTATGGTGCATTCAACACAAGTGAATAATGTGCACGATTTCTTTAATCATCCATAACTCGAAAACTTAAAGCATATAGGACATATGTTCAAATGACAATTTTTAATTTATTTATAAACAGATTAGCCCCAGTTTTTTTTATAAATTGTTTACATAAGCCACATGTCATAGGATATATAATTAATGTTTTTGATATTTTTACTTCGGATATTTATATTATAATGACATTTTTTATATATATCAGTCGGTAGACCTACCCCCTGAAGTATTGGGATGCATTTATGAATCACCTTGTTCCTGCCTCCTCCTCCTCCACCTGGTCCAGGAACATTTTCCAGAAATTTTCGAATCATCATTCGGTTGCCTGGAAGTGTACGTAGGGAACTGTAGGTTGTATTCGGTGAGTGACCCGTAAACCGCGTCTCGACGACCAAACAACCTATTCGCCGGGCGTGTGAAGAGTACTGCCAGGCCTGAAAATATCGTTCGCACCGAACAAGCGAGTAGAACCGGGCCCCTGACCCTTCCCAACAAGCCCGATGAAATTCGGCGGGGTGACTCTTAACGAGGGCCAATTCGAGACGATAAAACGTACTGTGTATACACAGGGTGTCGCTGGAATTCTGCGACCACGTGCTGCAACGAGCGATCAGTGGTAAAATTTGGGAGGAAATTCTCCTGGACGCAATTGTATCGTATCCTCGCGATCAAACTCGGCTGCCGTTAGGGGAAAATGTGGCGTAAGAATAAGAGCCTCCACCCACTTGGTAAATTTCATTTAAGTATTGAAATAAATGTTAAAATGAATGTTAATTTGACATAAAAATCAGAAATTTTCTAGCCACTTTGTTCGTCAGAATGACATAGTTTCTTATGAGAAAAATGTGTCAAATTGACACAAGGGACGGTGGCGAGAATCACTCGAACACTCATCGAGGATTTACTGTACTCTCTAACCAGGGAATTTCCTTGGTTCTTCAGTCCGAAGGAGCCGCAGAGATACTTGTTGCTCCGGATCGATCTGTCTCTCTCTCGACTGTTCCGCGCGTGCAAAATCTGGTGAAATTGAACCTGGTCCCTTCTTTGGACGTCGGTGAGAACGTTGCTCCGTTCGATTCACGAGGGCGATCGTCAAGGCCAAGGTAGAGAGAGAGAAAGAGGGAAAGACCCTCTGGAAGGGCGAGCTGTAATTTGTTTTCCCTTTTTCCCCCTCGGTCGCGTGGTTGCGGCCACTGACAGCTGTGCCGCCAACAAACTTCGTTCGTTTGTAACTCGCTAAAGGGAGAGAAAGACCCCGTGGACGCGTTATTTCAGCCGCGAACTTTCGCGAAAAATCGACCGGAATGGAAACTGAAGAACGACGCGACGTTTTAATGTTCGAACAGCTTCGAGCGAGGTCGCGCTGTCGGACGCATCGATCGGACGATCTTTCGCGGAGCTCGGTCGCCTCTTGAAACCGTCGAAATGGAGAGAAAGAGAGACGACAATTATAATAATAATAATAATAATATTTCTTACTGTATAATACTGATTCTTTACTGTAATAATTCTATAACCAACGTGGTTTACTTTCGAAAGTGTCCGCCGAACCTTTAACTTGCTTCCTAGATTGCTGTGCATCTATGAAACCGCGATGATTATTTCGGAGAAATGCGTGACGAACCGTCGATAATGAGCTGGAAACGGGAGGCGTCGAAAATATGGAACAGGAATAGTCGAAAGAAGGAGGAAAAATGAGGATGTCGAGGAGGAGAGACGGGGAATGGTGATATCGCGTTCGAGCGATATCGGGGCAAAATTTTTGCCGTGGCACCGCAACGACGACCGAGCTAGCGCTTGCGTGATTGTGTGCATATATATATATATATATCTACATATATATATATACATATATATATCTCGTCTACGCACATGCACGTGTGTACGAGCGTGCTGAATTATGCAGCCTGCATATTTTCCGGTCTGTTTGGTGGGTCTCAAAGCCTAGCCGGTAATCCAGCCAGTCTGCGTGCACACCGGGTGACTCGTCTGCAGGAGGCCCCGCAAAACGCGCGCGCGAAAATTTTTTCAATTTCACAGCAGGCTGCGCCCGCGAGAGACCACCACGGCCGAGAGACAGAAGGAGGGAGGGTGGGAGGGTAAAATCTGCCCCTCGAGTCGGGAGGAACTCGAAACAGGAAATAGAATAACGTTGAAGTTTCTTGCGGCGGAAGATTCTCTTCCAAGAAAAGGTCTCTCTATCTCCTTGCATGGCACTTACGTGGCAAACAAACTGGACTATCGCCAATCCACTTGCCACAGAAAGTTGAGGACGGCCCCTGATCATCTAACGATCCCTCCTAGTGGAACTGAAACTTTTATGAACTCTTTTTCATGCTGTGCTCCTTGTTTCTGAAACAGCCTACCTCTGTGCATACAAGCATCCTCCAGTTCGAATACTTCCAAGAACGCACTTTTCGGTTATCTATTGACGGACAACTGCTGAGTTAATTACCTTAGAACCGTGTTTACCACTTATCAGTCTTCTCTGTGCTATTTATATCCTTATCTTCCTTATCATAATAATTTCACTTATAACATACTTGCTTACTTCTTTTGTTTTTGTTATCTGACTTTATTTTATTTTATATTGTACTATCTAGAAGCATAATTGACTGCTATTATCACGATTTCCGTTTTTGTTGAACGATGCATGTACCCTGCCTAGCGCCTGAGGAGATCTTATCCCAGGGTGCTCAATAAATCTCTCTCCCTCTCGTTCTCGCGGCGGAAGGTAAAGATGCCAGGCGACTTGTCAACAAAAGTCTCGAAAAACAGTTAATTCTCAGCCTTATAACACGCGTGTAACCTACAAAATGCGTGCGCGTGCAGACAGTTTGTGAAAGTCAAACAGGGACAAATAAGATCAGTGGTACAACCAACTAACGGACAATAGTAATTGGAATAATTAATAAAAAAGCCAAACGAAGACAAATAGTAGCACAACCGACCAGTGTGGGGCAGGGGGGAAGGGGATGGAGAAGATTTTAGTTCCGCGATGTCGAGCAGAGAAGTGGACTCTTATGCGCCCACGGTATCGGGAATAACGTTCGAGTGTCTCCGCGCGTTCCGTGGTACACAAACAAGCCCTGAAGAGCCAAACGGGCAATTTGCGATCGTACGGTCCAGTTCGTTACACGAGCGATTAGACTCGTCAAAGCTCGCCGGGATGCAGCCTACCTGCCGCCGCCGTCACGTCGGCTGCTTTTCGTAGGAGCAGAGCTAACCGTGGAGTTTTACCTACCTGTGTGTATATATATGTATATACCTATACATAAAACACCGTCTCCTGGTGCCGTTGCTACCGGCAATTAGCCTTCCCGAGCGGCCGGGCACCAAGACGACGCCTCTTACCTGTCAGCCGGCGATAATAATTGCCGCCAACGGCACCCCGTTTTCTCGAGTGGCAACCCCAATGTACCTCCGCCCTCCCCCCACCCCCTCCCCTTGTCCCCGTTCGCGGCGTTCCGTCGAGGTGTCGACACTCAAAAGGTGCCTCGATTAGACATTTCTTTCTTCCTTCCCCCTCATCGTCGTTTTTCCCTCTCTCTTTCTCCAGCCCCCCTTCTCCTTCTCTCTTTACTCAACGTCGGCTGTGAAAGAGACCGAAAGCGAGGAAGAGGAGATTCGCGAGTGAAAAACGAACGGAGAGTTTAATAATCGAAGGAACGACGCCGTGAGAAGATCGCGGACGACCAGAGGAGGGAGGCGAGGAAATGGAGGAAGGAAGGGGCTATGCTCGCGTAACCGCGTTTCCAGGGCGAGTCAAGGGAGAGAGAAACGCCTCTCAGGATATGTATACAGGGTGTCTCAAAATAACGTCGACTCCCGGTAATAAGGAGTTCCTGGGACGATTTGAAAAAATTTTTTCCTTAGCGAAAATGTTGTCCGAGGCTTTGTTAACGAGATATTAACGAAAAACCACGACCAATCAGCGCGCGAGCCTACCGGCCGAGCTTCCGTGATAGCGTTGGCTACCAATCGCAGCGCGCAGCTAACGCTATCGCGGAAGCTCGGCCGGTAGACTCGCGCTCTGATTGGTCGTGGTTTTTCGTTAATATCTCGTTAACAAAGCCTCGGACAACATTTTCGCTAAGGAAAAAGTTGTTTCAAATCGTCCCAGGAACCCCTCACACCCGAGAGTCGCAGCTATTTTGGAACACCCTGTATATGTTTCGAATAGCAACCACGAGCAGCGACGTCTTTTCGAATTCGCGGTATATATACATACCTGCGTGGTGTTTCCTCTCTTTCTATTGCCTTCTCCCCCAGGGTTTTAAGCGTTCGAAGCGCGCCCCCGGGGGCAGAGTAGCGGAACGACAGAGGGAGAGAGGGGGGGATCGAGTAAAGGTTCAGGTAATTAGCGAAAGGCTAAAAAGTGCGAGCATCGTGCGTCGGTTCGGTGCGATGACCTCGCTCTCTCTTGAAGGGGCGGAGGGCTGAGTATTCAGGATAAAAGTCTATGAATCGAACCGACATTGGCTCCACCCGCACCCTCCGTATTCTACGACCCTCGATCAATCTGACCGATACTCGTCGACCCGCGTTCGCTACAGCATCTCCCTGCTGAGGGACGAGCAGAATTTAACGGGACGAAAATCTTAAGACTTTGATGTCAAATGACGTGGGGTAAATTTGGTCTTTTGAAAAACAAACGCTGAGAATGATTGACGTAGTAGGGGATGGTTGCCTATATTGTGTTGTATACCAACGCTAACACTATGTAACACTAGAACTTTAATCCCAAAATGCTACCAAACACAGATTTCTCATTGGTATAGAATGATTATAAGAATTCATAAAAAAACATGCTGACTATAGAAATTTCGTCCAGTGTAGTTTGCCTACAGAGGATTAAGTTAAACCCTTCCGCCAGCGAAGTGTTAATGCGAACCTCTGAACTGAACCAACGGTTTTCGTCGCCGTTATGAACGCCGGTTAGGAAACAGAAAACGCCGTCGTTGAACGCGACACCGTTACATCGTTGCATTGTTCCCGCGATCGCGCGACCAGGTTTTCGTGTTTTTTGTTCGAAATTCAGGTTGCCCGCGGCCTCCTCCGGCTGGTTTCGGTCTGATTCGGCAAGTAGTTGGGTATAAATGCGCTAGCCACGCGAGCTCAAATGGGTCCAACATACACACACACACACGCAGTTGGTGAACAAAAAAAGCCGCACGTTATAGTAGTTTCCTTTCGCGAGCCCCAATTTCATCGAGCACGCAGTTTTTCCTGAAAACACCGCGATGCAACGCGTTCGAGTAATCGAGCATCCCGTCCATTAGAGGCACCCCCCCTCCCCCATTCACCCGTTCCTCGAGCGTAGGATTTTTCGGAAGGCACAACCATCGTCGGCCAATCAGCCGATTGCCGCCCTTTCTACCGGCCGACGCGCCAAGATAATGGTAGTACTGTACGAAAGGCGAACCGAAGAGCAACCGTGACGACGGCGCTCCCCCACAAGTTTTAAGTGTAGACCTAGGGTAAATGTTCCGATTACTGCCAGTGTCCCTAATACTGTCACTTTGTCTAGTTTACTTAAGAAGAACGTAACGTATAAAGAATTGTGCACAAAACAACGTTATTATTTTTTACTTGGAACTCTGATTTATATGAGAACAAAGAAACACGTTTACTAGGATGTACCTGGTATTTAAAAATTAATTTTAAAGAATGAAAGTGGAATTTAAGTTTTAATAACGCGAGTATGTAAGGAGGAAGTGATTGCGAAATCGTAGTAAAGAATGTACCGTGATTTTACTATGCAACCTACATCTATTGTACAAAATGGATTGTTGAAGTATATGAGAGTTAATTGAATTTGTGAGGTGCCAGCTACAGGGACGCTGGGATTGCTCAGAGATTTTAATTAATTATGAATCAATTCTTTATATTTAGTGTATAAACCTATTTTTTCAAATGAAGGAGATGTTAAATAATATTATGTTTCAAAGTGAGACGATTTTTAGGTTATACAATACGTAAAATTATTATATCAAGATACGCTACAATCTTAAGGTGGCAGTAATTGGGCCATCTACCCTAACATCCAATGTATTTTTGCGGCCTACTTTTCTGGGGCGTCGACGCCCCATTACAGTAACGAAAGAGTCTTTAAATATTTCGTAAAGACATGAGAACTGTAAGACAAGCTTGGCAACAAACTCTCCTAGATTCTTTTACTGTATAATTTCAGTGTCACCACCCACCGTTACTGTAATAACGTTGATTCACCATTCTCAAAACGTACAGAGGTCACTAAAATGACAGACCCTTTTAAGGTGTCGGTACCATAAATTACGTGGGTCAGCCAAGTCCCGTAAGGTGACAAGTCTACCCCTATACCTCGTCGGTGGTTCCACGTTGCGAAAGCGAACGGACGGACCCGGCCGGTTATCGACGAACGATAAACCCAGGCGGGAATGGCCTTCGAGAATTAATTACTTGTCCGCGTGACGTTAACGATTCGCTCGATATTAAAAATACCCCCGGGGGAAAGGGACAACGAACCTACCCCCGTGCGCCCCCTCCACGCAAAGTACTCGCGCCGCGCGTTTCGAACAATCGACGCGCGTTCCCTTCCGTTCGTTCCCTCTCTCTCCCCCTACCCGGGAAAGTCGGCAACAACACAGCTTTTTCATCGGCATCCGTTCGAGCGTTCCTTCGAAATGACCAGCGCGGAAAAGAGGCGGCTGGCATCGAATCCACTCGTGGAATCGACAACCGCATCCATTAGTAACGCGTATACAGGCGGTTCGCGAAGTCTTCGAAGGGTGGAGGGTAAGGGGTGGAAGAGGGGGCCACCGCACGAGGCGGCAGCAGCATCGTCGGCCGTTTAAAATTTCAGCTTCCCCCGCCGTCGCCGGATCCCGCCCCATCGGCTGACTGTTCCTCCTTCTCCCTTTCTTCACCCTCCTCTACCCGACATCGACCCAATAATTAGTATACCTGCTAGCGAGCAAGGGGGATGCACCGACGTTCTTCAATGGAATACTTGTAACCGTTTGCCCGGGGTATACTCGTTTTTCTTTCTTTTTTTTTCCATGCCCCTTTTTCCACCCTCTCGTCGCTTTCCTTAGCGACGACGCTTAATTGCTCGATGTTTATTGCCTCTCAAAGCGATCGGTGGAACTACGCTATCGTCCCGTTTCGAAGACTTCTCTCTGCGTCGACCAATCAGACTTCGATTTCCAACCACCTCCCTCCCCCTCACTCCACCTACCCGCCGCGAAAGGAACGAGCCTTTCCGTTTCCCCCGTTCGGAAACGCACATCGCGCTGTCCCCTCCCCCGATCGTTCACCTTCGCGAAGAACGCCGTGTAGAAATACCCTTTCCTAGAGTTTCCTTCGCGATTGTTTCCACCCGTTGTATCCGCTTTAAGTTTCGCGTTCCGTGGCTCCGTTAGCGTCGAATCGATCGCAGCGCCGAAACGCGTGGAAAAGAGTAGTCCGCCGCGACGGAATTTCATTACAGAAATGGAAGAGGATTAGACTCGTTACCAGGGGGAGGCACCGACGTCGGAGGCGTCGACGCACCTTGGTATCTTTCGACAAACGCGTGAAACGACCACTGAGAGTGTCTAGCGTCGCCGGAAACGGGACGATGGTTTCTGCGCGTTTGTTTTGGGATTCCTGTGTCCCACGTTCCAGGCGGAATTTCCCCGGAAATGGTGTGTGTGTGTGTGTGTATTTCTACGCCAGACGTGGCACGAAATACAGTTCAGCTTCTTATTGACGTTCTACAATTGACAACGTTCGATGAGGCGACGTTACGCAATCCTCGTTGTCGAAACGGTTTGCGTAACCTGGTTATGAAAACGATCGCGTGTTCGGACGACACGGAAATGCACCGACGTCGACGGAACTGCCTAAAACCTGGCAGAAGGGTGAAACAGTTTGGAACGATAGGAATAATGTAAGAGGCGTTTAACCAGAACCAGCGTGGTAGACTCGATGTAATCGGTGGGTGGTCTAACAATCTACTCGAGAAAACTCTCTACGAACTGCTAAATCGCCGCGTGAAAACAGGGCTGACCTCATTGACGCCGTTCCTTCATTCATAATTCTACTCGGCCCGTCCCTCGTGGTTGCGCTAAAGTTTAGAGAAGTCAGAGGACTCGAACTAAAGGACGCATCTCTCTTTCCTAGACTTTTTTCTCTTTTCGTTTGAGTAGTTTCTAATTAATGACTGATTGGCAGCTCAGTGTTCATCCATCCCCGGCTACCGCCTTCTTTTTCATCCCCTTTGTTCCACGAATCCATCTACCCCATTTTGCGTTACTCGCCTTCCACCCCCATTCCCCGTCGTCACCTACGCGCCCTCCCACGCCGAGGCAGCTTCTTCTCGTCTCTTCCTCTTCCTTCCAGCTTGGTCTTCTTTTTTTTTTTTACGTTCGACCCCTCCGCCGGACCGACTGGCACAAACCCATCATTCGACATCGATTAATTCCCCCCGTTTCCAAGCACAGGCGCATCCTCGTGCCTTCCCAGCCCTTCCTTCTTTCGCCTTTCCGTTGAAATCTTGGCGCTCGAACCTCTACCGCGAGTCGGTCACCGAGCATCGGGTGATTCTAGCACAAAACGTACACCAGTGAACCGAGGGGGGAGTGTTCATTGTTCCCCCCTAAAAGTCGTTAGCATTTAGCGATGCCCGGGGATGACGTCCACTTTTCTGGCACGTCGTTTCCCCTGTATACGCCAGATCCAGCGGATCGAACGACTCCTGTCTTCCCGGCGAACGAACGAACGAATGCATTGTACGAGCTCCGTCATTTATTACACGGCTGTCAATTAAAGATAACGGTCCAAACGGAACCACCCCACCGCGGTGGGCCCTTCTTCCCCCTTCTCGTCTACGCCACGAAGATCCTCTTCGTGCTCCTGGTTCGGAAGACGCTCGAGTTCGCTAATTTAATAAATAATTCAGCCGACGATCGATCGACGTTCATTACGAACAGGCCGACGACTGACTCGTTGCCCGATGTAAACGAAGTCCGTTAAACGTTTCATTACGGCAATTGGAGAGAGAGGGAGAGAACGACGCAGGTTGCTTCTAGGATGTAATTGACGTTTGTAACGAACATCAGTCCGTGATACAGACTCTCGATTATCGTCCCGAACCCGAATCCGCGCCGGGACAATAATCGTATAGGGAGAAATGCTTGAGATCCTCGTTAATTCGTTTTCTGTCCGAAGCACGAGCTCTGGCAACAAAAAGTTTTAAAAGGGAGGACGCTTTGCAGAACTCCTAACAAATTGTCGGTTCTCTACACTCACGACACACCTCGTCGATCATCATCAGACCCAAACCGTTTCTTATGGTTTTCGCTGGATTTATACCACTTTGATGACACAGTTGCATCCAAGTAGTATACGTTCCAACCCCACGGGACCAAGGAGCACAGGAACAACCGGCGATTCCCGGTTTCAGTTCGTATATCCCCCCAGGTAGACGGACACCCTTCCATTGGGGACAGAAAAAAAAGTACACGCTCATAGAGTGCAGACGCACATCACGAAAGAAACCACTCGCGGCAGGCAATGAAACCGAATTCGAAATTTTTTTCCCAATGAATTATGATAGCCGTTTTTCCCCTCGCCGCACGCAGTCGACGCGAAAGCAACCCCCTTCTGTCCGGAGTGTATTCAGAAGATCATAGGAGTTCGAAAGCAATGCGTGCACGCACGCATGCACCCATGCACGCACATTCGCTTGCTCTCTCTCTCTCCCTCCCTCCCTCCCATCCGCCCTACCTCTCCCTCTATTCACTCTCATTCTCTCGGATAAACGTGTCTCCCTTCATCCGGCCTCGTCGATCTCTGTCGCGCTCGGGGCCCCCGGTGTTCGAACGTCTTTTTCCGTCGGACGAAGGCAAAGAGGGCAGAGAACGTAGCGAGCGATCAAATAAAAGCCCGTGTTTTCCCCGATATTGAACCCTAAGCTAAGCCTAACCTGCCCCAACCTCCGCCTACCGCAACGTGGCCTGGCAGTACAGCGTGCAGGGGATAGAGAGAGAGAGACCGCATAGAAGGAGGGGTAAAGGGGGGTGTTCGTACGAAGAGGAACGCTCCCGGAGAAGGGGAGGGGAGAGAGAGAGAGAGAGAGTAGGTGTACGGGGGTGGCAGGTAGGGGGAAGCCACCCCAACTGCGGTCGTTGACCCCACGCACACCCCCAGTCCAGCCCGAACCCACCCCTCAGGGCCGACGACACTGGTGCCGTCTCACGGAAAAGTATTGCACTCGCATTGCAACCCCCTTTCAGAACCGTCCCTCTGTCTCCTCGGTCTCTGCCGCCACTGCCACCGCCGCCTCCCTTCTTCTCCCCATTTCTTTTCGCCTCTTTCTCCCCCGTCCTCCTTCCTCCCTTTCTCCTCCCTTCTCGTTCCACTGGTATCTCTTTCTCCCTCTATCGCCCATCAGGATGTCGTTTGTCCTTTTTCCCGTCGTTTTCTCGTCCTCGGGCTTTTTTTCAACCGGCCCACCAACCCCCCACATGGGGGTTTCGTATCCCAGGATAACGACTCGCGACCAACGGTAGGGGAAAGGACTTTGGGCGAACCGGGACGACCCGTTAATCTTTCATCGTTTCGACAAATTTTTTTCGACGTCTACGCGTTCCGCTGCACAGGCACGACCTTTCTTTCGACGTTCGGGTCAGCACCGTGGACCAGTCGCGTAACCGTGTCCCGCCATTTTGGACCGATCGGAATTAAAACGGGATGGAACTGTTCCTCGATCGATCCCCCGTAGTTCCGAGACAAACGGATCCTAATTAGCGGGTTATTGTTTAAATTTTATCCCAGGCTTCCTCTGCCTGGTACACCGACCAGGGACGTATCCACGTATGTATATATGGGTATATAATACTCGACGACTCTCGGGCACCAACACATCGCGTGTTGTGTCTTGAATTCCGCTTAATTAACGATGGATAGAGGCTGCTGCTGCTACCGAGTCCGTTGAACGCAGCGCCAGTGCGTAGAAGGAGGTTAAGGAATTTCCTAAGAGGCTGGTTCCACTGAGCCCGACCGCGGTTCGGACGATCCCCCTTTCTCCCCACCATGTCGACGAACTGAATCTTTGTTCCGCGAGAATCGAAGCCGCCTGCCACGCGGGGGATATCTCGACGGTGCAGTGGTATTTATCGAGCCTACCGATGCCACCCTACAGTTGTCGTCGAGAGAGAGGGAGAGAGAGAGCCACCCCCGCTAGTCTCCATTAACGCAACAGTTTATGTCGGGCGGCTACAAACGGCCGTATGCGCCCCGGGATTTTTTTTTCTTCCCTTCTGTGTGTGTTTTTTTTTTTTTATCGGGAGAGATCGGGAAAAGTTGAATGAACGATATCAAAGGGTGTGTGTTTGCCCCGTTACGAAAATTCACGAGCGAAGCGTCGTTACGCCTGGTAGGGAAAAAAATATGTTGCTCGTCGATGCGCGTGCATTTACGTACCGTAATAAAGTGACAACGTGGCGATTCATTGACCATCATCGGGATAGAGTATATTGAAAAACGGGGGGTGGGCGTGTAGTGGGTGATAGAAGCCTTGAAAAATGAAAATTTACTGTCCCGTCGACGGGGACAGGGATTGGTTGTATTGGGATTCGTGGACCTTGCCCTATAGTTTCCCAGAAACGGAAGGAATTCTGTACTTATCGTAACGGTACTTTTACTGTAAAAGTTAAATATTAATATCAGCAACGTAGTACTTCACTTCGACTGAAAGAAAACCGCATAATATTCTTTTATGTTGAACCTATTTTCAATTCCTCAACAAGAGCCTGACTCTATGTTATAGGGCAAGGGGTTAAGCCGTCTTCAATGCGTCATTGGTCGTCACGCGGTATTCCCTACACCCGCGGAGAACCGTCGAACTCTCTTGGGAATTCTCTTTCCACCCCCACCCACCTGGCTGCTTCTTCCTCGCGCCCCTTCCTGGTCTGGGCTCCGGTCAATTTGCAGATAGGGACGAATCGCGTGTGACAAATCGTTATTCCCTATCACCGAAATGAATGTTGAACGTCAGCCTATCCCCGGGGTATCGATCCTAACCTACCTAAATGCAGCCCGGTTCTTCGTGTCCAATCGTATGGCTTCCAGACGTCGACTAGCGCCACGGAAGACTGTCTTCGGGGCCCTGTAGCCTGCGTGTCCGAAAGTTTTCGCTGATGCCTATCGGTGGAATTCTTGGTAGGCAGATAATAGCCCGATCTCTCGATCGGATACGCTAACGATAATCGTTTTCAGCCGGATAGGGGAACAAAGCGATCTGCTCGGCCGAAGTCCGGAGAGACAGAGTGGATTATCAATGGCGTAAACCAGAAAAGTTCGCCGAGGAAAAGTTTTATTGTCTAGAGCCATGGCCGATTTGTTATCCAGCCGTGCGGATGCGTTACGCGGCCGGCGCTTTTGCTTCCGGGTTAGGGCTCTCTGGCAGGGTGTTGTTCAACGACCTGTATCGGTACGTCGTATTTTTTTTTCTCTCTCTTTCTATCTACGCGGCATCGACGCGAACACCCGGGGACACGGACTCTTTTTCTTCCTTGACATTCAAGAACTCATCCGGGGACACCTAGCCCAGACTCTTCCTGGGTTGCGACTCTAGCGATGACAGGTTGCGTGTGTTTTATATTTCCCTAAATCCCTTCGGTATAACCACACTGACAGCTATGGGGGTGAGTTTTTTTTTTTTTTCCTAAAAAATAGAAAAAGGTGCATCCCCAAATGGATGTTGAAACCGTACCTGAAATATTTACGAATTATTCCAACGCGTCCACCGCTGCTCACCCCTCCTCTAGCTAGCCTCCTGTTCTCCTCCACTTGGTTATCATGGCCACGATCACGGCGCCGAAAACATTTTTGCGTTCGACGAACGGAAGTAAGTTGTTGTTCGATTTCGAATGCACCCCTGTGACTATGTTCCATCGTTCATTTTCATCGACAGGCACGATTCAGAAGCGTGTGTACTGCGTGACGTTGCAACTGGTGTTTACAAAATTGATTACGATCTCGAGAATCATCAGACTCTCCTCCCTGTTTTTATTCTTTTCGCTGAAAACTCGAGGGTGCGTGGACAGGATCGAAGGATATCGCGAAACCGTATCTCTGTCTGATCGGTATCGGTTCCGATCGTTTCGACGAAACGTCTGGCTAGAATATCGACTGGACAGACCCACGAGCGAATTATGCTTGACGCGTATTGGGTTTACGCGGCGGTATCCAACAAGTGACTGTAAAAAAAAGGCCTTTGAACGCCGCGTCGTCGTCGGTCGTTGAACCCTTCTCGATGTAGGTTTCGCGATGCTCGAACAAAAAAAAGAAAAAGAAAAGAAGACCAGTACGTGTCCGTCGACTAAAATAATAGCAACGTTGACGTAAATCATTTAATAAAGATCTCTGGTTTATTTCGATCGTGATTCCATGGTATTTTTATAAGTCCTATTCGACCAGTCTCTTTCTTTCTCTTTATCGAAGACGCGCGCAGAGGTACGAGCCAGAGAAATTCAGGCGAGACACGCGCGTCTCACGGGGAGGGACACGACCCACCCTAAATTTGCGTGTCTCGAGCGGTGGCGGCGGCCCGCTTCCTTCTGCCCCCTCCCCCCCACACCCCATCCCCTGAAACTTTCAACCCTCCGAGGATAACCCAGCACTGACCTACCCCTACTACGTGATTTATGTACGAGCGGCGTACGTAGACGTAGGGGCGTCGAGACCCCTCTTTCCTTCTTAGCCCTTTCGAGAACCACTTGTCCCGCCGGGAGAGTGAGAGGGTTGAAAAATTCCATCCGCGATTATACACCAGCGCGCAGACGACACACATTTTTTCGGCGCAATGAACCTTGCCGCCGAATTTTCGACGTACTGCGATTTTACCTCCGTTTATCGCGATTTCTCTGTATCCGAGATCGATTATCGTTCGATCGAGCCGACTGTTTTTTTTCTGTTTATAATATATAATTATTGGGAATTGTTTCAATTTTAATAACCAATTTGTATTCCAGTGAAATAAGTATGTTCCAAATTTTTCAGATAACTGGAAATCTGGCTTTAAAGTATGACAATAATCAACGAATTATTTAGATAGGTGAAATTTGTAATAGCCCGTTGCACGAATACTGGTACAGTACTTACTATACGAACTCACTATAACTGTCCAAGTAATACTGATTTTTGTCCCACTTTCGAATACTCGACCATTCTGCCTCGTCTCGGAACCGGAGGAAGAAACACGGCCGAGGGGAAGCTCGCGACATTCCGGTTCGTCGCGGATGATACAGAGAATAGCCGCGTCGAGAAGCGTATAAAGTTGCAGCAGCGCGCCGGAGTCTCGACGGCGCGCCCCTTTCCCCGAGAGTTTCGGTATAATTACCGACGGCTAGCCCGAGCGATCCCTGGTGATCTAAAATATCCTTCTCTTAACTTTCCCGCTAGGTCCACTTAATTCCGCAGAAGTTAATTAAGACGGCGTGGGGAGAGGGGCGGGAGGAAAAGCACCGCTTTAAAGTAGCCAATTTAAATTACTTTTACGAGTCCTTGGGCACAAGCAGCCCTGCGTTCGTCCCGAAATCTATCGGCCCCGTTTGGATCCTCTTGAGAGAGAAGAAACATCTTTCGGCGTTTCAGGTTTGCCCAGATTGCCGTAGCGCATTTTCGAAGGAGTGCTCGTTTCTCTCCACCACCCCCCCCCCTGACCATCCACCCCTAAGAAGGATCGATCGATCTACTCGAAATTTCAACTTGCAGCGCACGCGATATCCTGCCACACAATTGTCCCGAGTAATCAATTCCCCCCGGCGTGCTCTCCTCAACATCAACTAAATCGAGTCCCCCTTCGGCACGACCGGCCCCTCTATCCCCTTCGAGCATACACACACACAGGTTTCTGGCTGAAAAAGAGCCGCTCTGCTCCGTTCGATCGAAAGACGATATTCTTGGTGCACCCAGTCGAAATTCGCCGTGACCACAAGGGTGGGAGGACAGCTCAGGAGTATTCTACTGAAAAGAATCGTCCTCTGGCCAGACAGGGTGGGTGCGTAACAGACATACGAAGTTTCATCAAAATCGGAGGGGGACACTTCCGTGCTTTCCCTTGTGAGTCGGTTAGTATCTCAGAAACTAATTAAAACCCGCAGTTAAAACTTTATACTTAGTGTTTTCTATTGCTCCCCTCCCACCCTTCAAAATTTCGTTCCAATATGACGGGTGCATTGATGCAATTGTGCAATAATGAAATTGCACTAAATATAGAAATAAATTTGTTAAAATACAACGAAGCATTGTTCCTTATAATAATAATTTCACTTTCATTTCTTGGAGGTTTATGTATTTTATTGTATTTTCCCCTGCTGCTCAACCAAGGGTCGATAGCCCTGGGGCTCCGAAAATCTGCGTTCGGGCCTGGGTGGGATCTCATCCTAACCGAGAGACAGTCGGCGAAGGTGGAAGGTATAAAACATAGGTTGACGCGCATACCTTTGGCCTAATATGGCGCCGGGGTGGTGGTCGCTGCTGCCCCCTTAATCCGCGAAAGGAGGAGGATGCGTGCGCTTCCCCGCGACTCTCGGATATCTACCTCCACCTTTCTCGAGCCTCCCTTCTCTCTTCCATCCCCCGGCGCGAGAGCGCCTTTATTCGCGCCACTAAATTACTACCAGCGGCCTGCGAAATTGCTTTCGTACGTAAAAGAAAACCGTGGTCCGCGACCCCCCCTTACGGTCGATACCCACCACCGCCGGGGCCGAAAAAGGGGAAGTTGGGTCGCATGCGTCTACGCGCTGTAGGTGCCTCTCTGCGTCGTCAGATGTACGCACCGTTAAAAAGAACACGGCTGGAAGAAAGATGACGTTCCTCTTAGGATTCTCTCGTAATCGAGAAGCCTTGCGTCGTCGAACAGTTTAACGACGGATCCCCAACCATCGGTGACATTAATCGTTAGCAACGCCAACCAAATATCGTTCGTTCTTTTAATTAACCCAGACCAACCGACGCAGACGGACAAGCATGGCTCCGTAGTTACATCGGATCAGCAGGATTTTTCCGTTGGACCGTGTAGCAAGATACATTTTTTGAGCGTCGCCGGAACGTCGGGCCTCATTAAAAGTCCCTTAACAAAACTCATTAGCGAAATTCGCTTCTGGGAATGGGTTACGGCAACGACGACGACGACGATGCTCGTCGGAACGTCGCGCTTGTAAGTTTGTTCGCGAAAGCACACACACTCACACCGGGCGTGGATTGTGCGCCGCGGTATTTTTGCTCTCGAATATTGTCGGATGGGGAAAAAACGATTTCGTCGTATGTACTCGTCGGTCGATCCGCGTTCATACGAGAACCATCGTGAATTATACAGGTAGTACTCGGCGATCGCGAGTTGCGGGGGCTCGTTGTAACTTTGCTACCACGGGCCTCCCTTCGATGTCTCTCCGGCCGTGGCGTGCGCCACAAAGGGTCTGTAAGTACTTGTTGCTCTCGAAATATATGGACTCGTAATTCCCGCTCTCGTTGTTTTCATCCCCTTTCTTACCAACCGCGATTCGATTCGGTAGATCTCATGTGGCCGATTCGACGTGGAGTTTCGGGATCGTACGATCGATACTGTGGTATCGATCACCTCGGAAACTTATGACACAAAGGGTCTAGGAGGATAAGCATTGGTGACTACTAGTATTGGTATTATTAGTTTCAGGTAAGAAACATTGTTTAGAAAATATGAAAAATAAAAATTGGTATGTGGGCCCATTACCAATGCTTACCTTGCTAGACCCTTTAAAGCTACGCGGTGGAACAAAATCGGAAATCTCAAAGACAATATTTCTTCTTCGCCAGTCCTCGTTGTGCATCATATATGTACATATGTACAACACGCCCGAAAGACACCTAGCAGCAACACCATCGAACGTCCGAGGCAAGATTCCACGCTGCCCCTCGCTGTTCGTTCTCCTAGTCCTCTTTTTCTTTTTTTTTCCCGCCTCGGTACCGGTATCCCGTGTCCGGAACATCTGCGCCCCCGCGAACAACCCCCCGACCACCTAGATGCATCTCCATCGCAAAATTGATCAGCCCCTGTGTCCACCTCCCGTTGCTGCGCCTCCCGTCCCTGGAGAACACCCCCTCCCCCCGCCCCCCTGGAGGACTTGGTGTGTCGCGTACACCGGAACCCGAACTGCCCCCGCTGCTTCTCCGGCAACAGAACAGGAAAGACAGGAAGGAAGAGGAAAAAAAGGGGGATAGGGGAGTCGAGGCAGAGGGTGACGAAGGAGATGGTCCTGGGGGTGGGGTGTGGGGCGGTCGTTGGCGGCTATAGCAACGACCGGGGTGGCCGTGTGGCGCGGGTCCTCGCGGAAAATTCATCCCTTAAGAAAATACAGGCAATAACCTCCGCCGGATCCTCATCGGTGGCGGGCAACTGAAAGGGTGTGGGGGAGGGAGAGTTGGGGATCGGAGGTAAAGGTGGATGGGACAAGGAAACGGGTGGGCAGGGGGTGGTTCGACGGAAGAGGGGCTGGATGGGATGGTCGGAGGGTGGTCGGGCAAGGAAGGTAAAGACGTTGCTGCGTAGAAGATCGGAAGGTTGAGGGAGCAGGACAGCGACGTTGGAGCCAGCTAAGAACAGAACGGAACGGAACCCGCGGGTGACCGAGAGACGGGAGGGGTGGTTGGAAAGGGCAGCAAAGGAAGGAGAACGAAGCCGTCGGGCGTCTAGGCGCGGAGCGGGAGCGACGGAGGAAAAGGTGAAGGTGGAGAACTGGGAAGGGGCGGTGGGTTAAAGGTAGCGGGCCAGAGCCTCACTTTATTTTTATGCAGTTATTGATCTCCGTAGAACCCGACACCCGCCGGTGTACCCACCCTTCTTTCTCCACCTCCTCCTACGCCACCTCCTCGGCCTCAACCTCCTGCCGCCGCCGCACCTCTTGCCGCCTTCTGCCGGAGCGAGCCACCCTCTCTCGCCCTTCGCGAGAGCTGGCCTGCCGGCGAGTAACTAGCTTATCAAAAAATGGGCGTTGCCGCCTCTCACTGTCTCGTTCGCTCTCCTTCTCGCGCTCTCGTCCTTCTCCGTTCTTCCACCCTTGTCGGCCTCTCTCGCTGTCGCGCTCCCTCGTTCATATTTTTTTTTTCTTTACCCCTCTCCTTCTCTCGCTTCCACGCGTCTCGTAAGCCGTCTCCGTCTTATCCGCGCTTGTTCTTCCCTCTTTCTTCTCTTCCTCATCGGTCGTTTCCTCGGCCCTTGGTTGTCTCTTTCTTTCGCCATTCTCCATCATTCTTTCCCTCTCTTTCTATATCACCCCTTGATCCCCCATGTCGCGGCGACCTCACCGCGGCCAGAGCCCTTTCCCTTCCTCCTCTTCGTGTGTTCGTCGTCCGCGGAGCGCATCTCTTCCATTGTGCTAGCCTTCGTCGTCGACGCGTCGACGCCCCATGGACGACGCACCGATATGGGCCTATGGTGAGCGAGACCTCCGCGGGGTTTAAGGCTGTATAAGGGCGGGAGGGGAGGGGTAGCAGGCCCGCGGATCCCTCCCGATGGTATGAGACGAGACTCGCCCCACGAAATAAGATATCTGCCTGCGTAGGCGGGTGGGTAGCCGGCTGAACGCTCGGGGAAGGAGGATAGGTACGAAAGAGGATAGGCGAAAGGGAACGTGCGGAGATGCTCGAGAAACAGTGGGGATAGCGATATCCTGTGTGTATTGCCCAGCCAACCGTTCCCATTTCTTGTCTTCCAGGGTGTGTCCCCGTGCATCTTCGATTTAGGGTAGGTTCAGGACTGCCCGGACACTTTCAACCCTTCATCCGTTCCTCCAACGGATCCAACGAATTTCACGCTCTTGCCCTTCTGGGCCCTCCTCTTGCCCCCTGTCTGTGCCTGTCCTTTTCTCCAGGTCCTTCGCCTCTGGCCAATATCTCTACACTCCGCGATGGGTTCTGTCCCTCTCGTTACCTCAGGACCGGCCACGTGCACGCGTGTTCAACCTGAGAACACGTTCACGGTGAAACGTGCGTTACACATACGTTGCGATAGACACTCTGCGCGTTTATACGCGACGGATCCGATCGATCGCTCGTGCCCCTCATGCCATCGGGTAGCTACCCGTGCTCTCTCCAACCCTTTTGGTCCTTAATTAAGCGATATGGACGAGTTACTCTTTTTATCCTGGGTACCTGGACACCCATCGGCAGCTTCGACTTCCACTAAACCCAAGGAACAGTGGTCGTTGCCGTCGACGAGGAGCCTCGAAACCCGCCAAATTTATCAGGCCACCACAACCCATTCGATGATCACCTCTTCGTTTCGAATAGCGTACGACGACGACGCGACGTGTGTCGGATCTGCTCGAAATTGGGTCGTTCGATAACAACGAAACACGACAGGATGGTAGGAGGCGCGATGTGTCCGCCTCCCAGTCGTGATTATTCCGCTCGAACGGCGATCGATCGCCGAAACAACGAACATCCTGGTTTCCTTAATCATTCAGCATGTCTCCGATCGTGGACGTCTTCGGTCCGTCTAGGTTTTGAGATCGTTGTTTAGACTTCGAACGATCCAAAAACCGGTCCGACAACCTACATTTTTAATTGCCCTCTACTCATTCCCAGGAAATGTCCTATAAACGATGATCTCAAAGTACGTTCTTGGTGGATGAGCACACCGTCAGGGTGACGAGATAGAATGCAAGTGGCTCGATCGACTGTGACGGAGAGGCGATAATGAGAGGAACGGACCCGGAATCTGAAAGAGTAACGGGGTACGCGCAATCGATAAAAAGGAACGCGAAACATCAGTCTCCTCCCGTCCCTTCACACAGACCAGAAGCCGCGTGTTTTCCACCCCTCGACTCTACGTCGGCGAAGGGTCAATGTCCGATCACGTGGTGAGTGAAAAAAAAAAAAGGCGAAAACCGTTTCCCGGAGAGAAAGGATTCGAAGCCGTTGAGGAAGGGTTCTGTAGCCCGTGGCAAGGATAGGACCGAAAAACGTGGCAGCATCGCCCGGGCCGCGTTGCAACAGGCATCTGTTGCGATAGAGGATACGATAGATAGCAAGCCGCCACCGCTACACATCCAGAAACGTTTACACCGACACACGCTCATATACTCGACCCGATCCATGGTATTATACATCGTATACGATCACCCACACGTTATTACATGGTCGACTGTCTACTACCGAGTTTGCCTTTCCGAACACGAACATCCGATTCCTGGATTCGTAGTAGGGTAAAATACCCATTCACTGGCACCTACCGAATTACTGTCACCTTTGACTGTTTTACTTGAAATAACAAATAAACGTTGTGAGATTACACGTAAAGGAGGAACAAATGACGTGTTTCTTACTAAGTACTAAAGAAAAAATTGTAATTTTAATAAATTTATGATTTTCATAAATTTTAAATAATATTATGATCATAGAAGGTAATGCCGATTATAGCTCCACAATTCGTTAAGTTCTTTTCGATTAAGTTTCACTAATTTTTTAATTACTGTCATGGCAGTAATTGCTTACGAAAAGTATATTGCAGTTACCTGCAACCTAACCTAAAAAGGTGACAGTATTTAGGTATATGAGGTGACAGTATTTGGTTAGGTGGTAGAAAAATTGGTTAGAAAAATGATGGGGACTATTTTGCAAGATTAGAGTGTTATTATTATTATTATTATTATTATTTATATTAATATTATGATTATTATTATTCGAAAGGAAGAAAGTATTAGGTCTGGTGGGGCACGTATTAAAACACTAAACATTTATTAAAAGTGCCAGATCTAGTACGAAAGTACTAGTGTTGGTAACACTGCCTTGGGCATTTCCTTTCAAGGATCGACAATCGCCAGTCTAGGAATCATCGACGTTACAGCGTGCGTTACGCTCGAAGCAACTCTCGGCGCACACAGCCGGGCACGGTTCGTTTCCACGCGATATTCGTGTTACTGTCAAAACACCGTTCGTTACGTCCGTTCTGCGTTATAATCGAAGTATATGGGCGCATGTGGGCGCCGCCACGATAAAGCAAAATATTTACCGAGAGCTCGCCATCGCATCGTTTGAAACAGCTAATTAAATAGACCACGATTTACGGTGGTTGGGGGAGGGGGGGAGGGCCTCCACTATTCTACCCCCGTCGCTTTTTCGCAAACGCATATAAAATCGGAGCCGCGCGACGTCGAAGCGGGCAACGCCGCGCGGAACACTTTTCGTTTTAATTAAATCGTGTAACGGACCCGAGACGCGTAAAAATAAATTACGCGTTATACTCGCTCCTCCCTTGTTTTTTTTTTGTTGCTACTGGCCTCCCTCCGAAACCAGGCGCTCGGCTGTGTTCGCGTAATCGTTCGTCTTTTCCCCTATATCGTATCTCTCGATCGGTCGTAATTTACGATACTTTGCTGCCGATGACCCACTACCTCCTGTAACAATGAGAAACTACGATTGGAAAAAACATTCCACGTGATACTACGTTTAATCTTTTTGGTACGGCGACACCAAAGCGCGACATTGCTCGTAACGGCCGAGAAGTCATATGAATAGCATTTCGAAAACCAATTGCAGCGCCGAATGAAGAGGGGGCCTAGTCTGTCTGGTCAGGTTCTGAACCTTCCATTTCGTTATTGATTAATAATAATATTTGAATAATCACGTGTATACTCGTCGTCCGTACCGAAAATGTTAATAACACTGGAAGAAAACTACGAAATCTGTGCGATTCACAGAACGAACGGTTTCGTTGGCTCGTGCGTGTTACTTCGGAAATATTCCTGACGCGGCAAAATCCTATCGTTCGCCGAATCATTCGCCGGAAAATAGGCGTGAACCCGACGAAAAAAATACCTTGCCACCCCCCCCCCTCCTCGCCCACCGTGGCAGCCGATGCGTGAAAAATTGTCCGAGTGGAATTGTCTCTCTACGGTTCACAGGGACGAGAGGGGGACCCGCGGCGGGCCCGAGAGAAGAGAAAAAGAGAAGGGACGCGACGGGACAGATAGAGGAATGGGAATGGGGTGAGGGGCGAGGGTAGAGGGGAAGAGAAACAAGCAACGAACATGACAAACAGACTGACGTGTACTCTCGGTGAAAGCATGAAAGGATAAACGAATAAAACTAGTATATTAAGGACGATAAATCCGTTTTCCTTCTCGTTTTTTCCCCCTCATCGGGTAATTAAAAGCGCTCGTCCCAACGGGATTAAACGCAAACCGTACGAAGTCCTGCAACGCCGTTGATAGAAAAACGCTGGGCTGGCTTTGTTTCGCTAAAATGGTAATTAAACCCGTAGCGAGGACAAACGACCTGACGAAACGTCGGACAATGTTATTTCGGTGTATTATCCGCGGGAATAACTGAAAAGTAGAATTTCACCCGTGGAAGAGTGGCATTGGGAGGTGGGGGGGAGTCGACTTTAAAAGGATTTTTTTTCTCCCATGGTCTTTATCGAAAATGGTAATTCCGTGGACTGTCGCTCGAGGGGTGGGTGGGGGGGGGGGGGGGGGAGGTTACTCGGAACAGGTGTGTAATCGTACGATCGCCGAACTCTCGACGATGTGGTCGCGTATCCTCGCCAGGTTTTACGCTTTACGCTGCTGAAAATCTGCTCTATGCATTATGTAGTGCGCTTGTACACCTGTTGTGCCTCTGTATTCCTCCGAGGACGGGATCCACTCGACGAGCTAAGTAAGCACGACATTCCTGCAGCGCGCGCGCGCGCACGCTTCTTGGGGTAACGAAAGCACGGGGCGGAAACGCAGAATGCCAAGTAGCCAGGGATAGAACACGGGACCGATTCGGCTGGAAAGTTCCAGGGTTGCATCAAATTACGACGATAATTACGCGTATTAAAATTCATTGCCTGTTGGACTATGCTTTTCTGGAATTCACGCAGAAACTCTGGTCGGATCTGTTGGTTTTTCCTGCCTTCTTTCCGTGCCCTGTTTCTACGACGTCGATTCTATGGTGCACCTTCGAAATGGACGAAAACAAAGTCTCCCACGAAAATTGCGCGTCTACCAAAGAACCATAGACACAGAAATATAGACTGGACTTGGCTGGGCGGGCCTACCAACTTTAGGAAAAAACGAGTTACGAGGACTATCTCTTTCTAGTATAGCTGTGTCAACCATTCGAAACGCAGATCCCCAGAGCCCCAACCCCCCACTACTTGATGTAAAAGAAGATGCCAACTCCTCCGAACGCTACCTACTTTTTTCTAAACTTTGATACGCCTGTTTATATTTCCATATCTAAGCAAGGAACCAGACTTGGTCATCCCCGTTCATCGTCAAGTGGAAACATTCTGGTACATATACCCGATAGTCGGCGAAAGTGCAAACAACAACGACAACAAATTCACCGAAAACGAGATTAAACGGGCCACCCGCGTCGCTATGTACATAAGACACACTAGCGTCGTGGACACGGTGCAGTGTTATCATAACCTAGAAACGCCAAATATTGATTTTGACACGTACACGTGACGAACCCCTAGACGATCGTATATAAACGCAGTGAGGGATAGAGTGGAGGGGGGCCAGGGGTGACATAGATGAGAACATTTAAACGGTCATATTCGTGTTCGAGCACATACAGACACACAGGTTATCGCATGTATATGTTTCTACGTGCACGTATACAGAACGTGGTTCACGAAAACCCAGGTGTGTACGCAGCCTGTCCGCATCGACGTGTGAGGTGGGAAGGGAGGGGGGGGGCGCACACCCATACTAAATACGCCTGCACACAAACGACGCGAGAAATCACTCGGATGCCTGTCGATTCACTTGCGGGGGGCTGGTTTGCGCCGGATTTCTGCACCTAAAATTCACGTTCTATACTTGTATCGCTCGGCAGCGTTTGAGACTCGCGTATCGAGTGTTGCAGAACAGCGGCAAAACTCGGCCGCGTGTACACGCGTTTCGAAGGGAAAACACAACGTTGTTTCTCCGGCTACCTCGAACCAGGGTAATTGGAAACTTTTCGGGGGAGAAAAAAGAAGTGGAATTTTTACGGAGTGACGAGTTTACTCGACGGATATTTTGTTCCCGAGCACCAGCCTCCGACAACGATTTTGTCGATGGAAAAGCGTCTAAAGTGTCTCAAGTAGACTGTGTACAACGTTGTACGAGTATCGCGCCTCTTGTGGTTGATTTAATCAATGTTCGTCAGCCATGTATTAATTTCGTTCGGGATTTAGTCGCGAAAATTCGTGACACTGGATTTAAAAAGGACCAAACGATTTATGGTATTCGAATGGTGATTCAGTGGTCCCTTAACCATTCGTTATTCGACGGGTACTGTTTAAGTGAATTACTAGTTTTATCTCCGACGGCTGATCTATCGCGAATAAATCGTTGCCATTCAGTTCTCCAGGCGATGTTTTCACATTCGGTTAGTACGCCTTCATATGCGCCACGTAAAAGGAGGTCATGGTACAACCAAATAGCAATGATAACACTACTGTATGTAAGTCCGTCCCCGACGCAGCGTGTTCTAAAACGTGAAAATTCGTAGAGCCCGCCCGCATTCGAACGACATCTGCGTAGATTGTACCAAGCTACTCGTTGCACCGATGCAGATTTCTGCAATTCTTGTGTATACAGCCATGTAACCGACCGAGTCATAGGTGAACAGCGTTTTATCACAAGTCGGATATGGAACAGCATCACAGACCAGATATAAGAATAGAACTAACATGCAATGTAATTTTCTGTCCCATGCTTCGAGAACGTCAGAAGCCCCCTTACCATTTTAGTGTCAGTACCCGACGTTACCGATAAAGCATGAATTCTGGGTATTATTAGCACAAATGAAGTGGTTATATATTCCATTCATATTGCGTGTATTTACATGATTTTTTTATTCGTTTTTATATCTTGCCTTACACTTGTATATTTGTAACAGATAAATTCAGAATAGATGTAGTTTCATAAGTAGTTTATCAAATCTACCTTTTGGCCGTTGCGGGAATGCCTTACCGTAATGAGCCATCTCGTGGCCGCGGGATTCCGGGAATCGGGTGACGTCACGGCGTGCAAGCGAGAGCGGTAGAGCGAGCCGCGGTATCGGTTTCTTCCGTCGGTGTTGACGGGTTCCGAGGAATTTCGGTGGTCTATGGGAGGGAGGTGTGCGAGCGAGAGAGTACGGTAGAGCGTGCCGAGTATCGGTGCTATCCGTCGATCCAACGCGCTAGTGAGTTGCGTCACCCAGTTTATTGACTTAGCCGTGTACGCCGTGTACCAAGGTCGTACCATCCCGTGCAGG